>NC_056751.1:221447101-221449601 GCF_019279795.1 Protopterus annectens
ACATTCTACGTCAACACCCCACTGTAGGTATGTAAGCTGATCTAATTGGCATCACAAGGTATTATTGTAGTCCTCACCCCCACCCAGGGTTGTGAGTATCCAACGCAAATACTAAATGCAGTGTATATGCACAGCTGTTGTCATAGACAACATGGCCAGCTGTGGACCTTCCCTACAGCCGTCCTGCACATCCCTGGATAATTCCCCTACTAACCCCCCCCCCTTTGTGCCCCAAGCACACCACATACCTATCAGTCCCTGTTCCATTTCTATTAATGTTTACGGTTACACGTAGGTGAAACCCTCTTCCCCCACTATATTGCCAGTATCTGGAACCCCAACCCACATGTAGTATCACAGCTGTCCTACAGGTCACATGTAACTAACACATGAAGAAACACCACAAGCACACCTGGAACAGCACAGGCTCACCAGCTTGTGAAACCCCCCCACCTCACCTTCTATACAACTACTATACAACTACATCAACTAGTGATAACGACACCTCTTGTCTTGCCTTGCATACAAATCCCAACATCCGACAAACCTTCCCTATTGCTTCCCATCCAATTATACCTACAGGCTACTATACAGTTACAATGTCACCCCCACTACCTACCTACCTACTGCTTAGCTATTCCCCTCTACTGTACCACACAGGTATGGAATAACTACACCTACCCCAAATACCTGCATGTAACCTATCCAGAGCTGTGAAACAGGAATCCAACTTCACCTTAAACTGACCTTTGTCATCAGTCATACCTGACAAATAAACCTGACCTAAGCACGGATAATACCGACATTTTAACGTAAACTAAGCATGAAAAATGGGGGACGTAGCTATGTTACGTCTGTTACCCTCTATGAATGTGAACACCCCAGTATTAATTGGAATAAGTAGCTGGGGTCAATGTGGAGCTCTACACTCCGGGCCACCGCTGACAATGGACAAGCATACAGCCCGATTGTCCCAGTTGACAAATGTGAACAAAATGCATGATGTTGCACGTGTGTATGCGGGAGCAAGTGGGTGTAAGCCTGTTTGGCCGCCAGTATACGATTACAACACTGGTGAAGCAATGTAGAGGCTAACTCATTACAAGACGCCACAACCAGAGGTCAGTAATGCTGTGCTACGCACAAACCAGTGCATACCTGCCTACAAATGTTCTACAGTGCCTTATTCACTCTGTAGCCAACAGCTGTTGTTGTGGTCATTAACAAAATAATCAGCACTGCCAGTTTGCAAACCCCTGACCCTGCACACTATAGCTGATGTGAGTTCCGCTAAGCCATGGCAGATACACATTCAGCTGTTGTGATCACAAACACATCATCCAGCACAGTCATCCAACAGTATAGGAAATGTATATAAGTGTGTAGATTAATACCAAAACATGTGTTCATTGCTCAACCACAGTATTATGAGCAGTCTATGTGCAGCACAGAACAGTGCCTGTCCAATCATACTGTGAGAACTCTAGTCCTGCATAAAACCGAAGGGAATAATGATATATGGTGCACACCGTGGGGGGCATGTGAGCATGTTTCATACACAGTATGTCACACCTGGGCCGTTGGTTCCGTGGAACTGGGAGATGAGGCTGGCCAGGTTTGTGAGAAAACCACTGCTACACAATACCTTGGCAGGATGCTACCAGTGGGAGAAACACTGTAGACCAGCTAGGTCTACTCTTGACACAACAACAGGTCCATCCCTGGCGGGATGAACCAACAGTTGTGGGTCACATCGATGTCACCAGCAGTATCGGAGGAGGATCAAGGGAAGGCTGGTACCTATGTGGACTAAACTGATGAAGAGCCTGCAGACGCTTGGGTGGGGACACTATACTGGAGGTGTACCAAGACGTGCAGAGAGAGAAATGTGTGGAGGTGTGGTATGGCAGGGCTAGCAACTGGGGAATGGATGGATGCTGTGTACATGGAGCTCTGGGGCTGGGGGAAGGGAACATGGGTATGTCATTATGGTAGACATATGCAAACAAAGCAGAACAGCAATAGTGTAGGGGCCAGAGCATCTGCCTAACGCGCACGCATTCACAGGTTGAGTCCCACTGCAGCACATCCTATTTTCCATGTGAAATCCATATGTTAACATCATTGTGCTGTATAACCTACTAAATAACATTTATATTTGCACAGGAGTACTGCCTGAAATGGACATGTGAAGTGTCATAATGACTAAGGCACTAGTAAGCATGGGTAAGCGCATAACAGCAGTAGTACGCATAGATAAGCAGGTGTAAGTGTGTGTACTGCATTTGCACGGGGGTAAGCATTGCCTACATAGATTGAGCTAAGTAGATGCTGGCTGAGTGTAAGGAAACACACCCAGAGGTTAGCATTCTTTAGCTCTGTGCAAACCCCCGCACACCCGCGTACAACCACTCAAATGTCCCTAACTCACTCTGTATTTGACAGCCGGTGTTCTGCCCTGAAACAAAATATACGGTCTCTGCAAGGCCCACACCCGGGA
>NC_056751.1:221452101-221707101 GCF_019279795.1 Protopterus annectens
AAGGATGTCCATCAAACAGGGAATGTACAGGGAATACGCCCACATGATGTAGGGATTCATAGTGGGTGGCTGCCATGACAGTGGTAATTGGAAGTACTACACATGTGTACTCAGATATATATATATGGCTATCTGGATAAGTACATGTCCATATAGTCCCACCATATGTCCTGGACATGGAGTGTAGCTCTACCCCAACCCCTATAGTCCCAATGCCATGGTGCAAGGGGATGTCTGGTATGTATAGCTAGTATATTAATAGGCATTTGCTACTGTCATTGGGATTGTTGTCACAGACGTGGTGTGAGTGTGAAAGGTGACATCTGATCATAACATGTGTGCCATTGGCTACTGACAGACATCCTAAGGTTATCATGGTACAGTACCTGCATATATAGCAGACTCGGCATCCATGTCACAGCACAGGGTATGATACACCTGTGTGACAGTGCATAGCCACAATCAATGTGAACAAAGCCACAGCCACATATGGTACACTTGCATAATAGTACAGTATATGGACTATCTGTCCTACACCATCCATATATGTTCCACTCACAGAATGACCCTACATATACTGGGCTGCTACACAGTCTGGTCTGATAGCTGTCTGTGGTATGGGACATGTGTGTGTATGGCCCTACAAACATATAAGGTAAAATGGTACCATACAGTGGGGCAGCATGTAACATCAGATAGAAGGGGAGCCAGAACAATGGCATCTACCACAGTCTGTACACAGGCCAGAATGCATATTAACAATACACACACTGCTGACATTCACCATCACTACACAGACCTCAGTACTGTATAAACATCCACAGAATGTCCAGGTTATGGCATTAAATGTAACCCCTACTGCACATGACATGTGTAGCACCCTGATATATCACTGGCTTGTTATCACATATGATGACACTGTTTACGGTGTACAGCACATATGCACCACTTCATGTATGACATATGTACAAAGGTTGACAGAGGTGTGGCTGACAGCACATACACAGGGCCAGCATAGACATGTTGCTGTGAAACTCTCATTAATCTACCATTGTAATGAGGTTTGTTGCAACATATGACCAATGAGGGATATGTAGTCAGTAACTGTCATGGCCTTCACCATCAACAGACTGCAATCCTCACACTACCTTCTGCATTCCACAGATAGGTGCATCATGGCTAACACATGAAACCAAAGGCACAACACTGCCCTGTCTGCAGATGACCCTGCAGATGGAGATTCCTGATATACATGGAACTGACATGGCAGGTATTGTGACATGTAAGACAGGCATATCCAAACACTGTTAATCCAGCATTACTCCATATTCAGTATAGCAGCACTTACAGTCTGTAGTCAGGTCAGGCACATCCCTCTCCTGTTTATTACCCTCTTTCCACAGTGTATGTTGTTAGAGGTAAATTCCCAACCCATCTGAAATGCTGTTTACCAAATGACAGTTCTAGCTCCTGCTCACAGTGACAGACAAGGGCCAACACTACCAGGATATTCCCAGTTATTGGAGTGCATTTCCATGCAATTGGCTATGGGAATGTTACCACACCTGTTCCACATGCAATCGGCTAGGAAAGGGCTGCAATTCATGCAGAGGCCATCAGCTGATCATGAGCATCACTTAAAATACACATGCTGCTGCCTACTGCCTAAGCAATGCAGGTGTGGGCCTCCACATCCACCAGAGAGGGAGTGGGGAAGGCAGACAGAGGCGAATACATGTCAGGGTGGGGTGGGAGGCTAAAACTGACACATGTTTGTGTCACACACCTACCAGCACAGGGTATCGAACCACCGACAGCTATGTAGTGCTATCACAGTTCGATGCTGTTATTGGATGCGCCACATGGATGATCTGATGGAGAGCACTCAGAACATAGATATGATGGTGAGTGACATCTGCATCAGGGTTATGGTAGATATACAGTAGGTGAAGCACACGTGCTTGTCTGCATGAACAGGTGCCAGTGTCAGCACAGGCACACTCACACAGGGACGCACACACATTAACACTCTTGGCAGGGCTAGGTGTGCAGCTCATCACTAGTGGGATTGCCAAAACACATCAATGTGCAGGCAACACATGCAACCCATGGGTCATACAGAGGTCGTATGGGCAGTGAGTATGAGGAGGTGTCAGACCTCAGGTGGCATGCTTCACTATGCCCTCGGGGGAGTAGTGCATGTGGATGTAGACATATGGACCATACAACACACACACGAACACACAGGGTGCCAGTTCAGACATGCATGGGTGCATGTCTGCACGGTTGTGTGGTGGCAAACAGTGCCAGCAGGCTACACAAGGGTAGGCGATGGGTATACCTTGGCATCAGGCCACATGACAATGGTCTGCATTGTGGCACTGGCCTGTAGCTTCTGCATTTGCCCACACAGGTGGGTATTGCATCCATCATCCAGTCACCTGTGTGACTATTGTGTGTGGCCAATGCTGTGCATCACTTGCCATGTATGTGTTCCTTAGTCCATGACATGGATGGCGTCTGGGATGTGCACACCTCCCACATGCATGTACAGTGACATGTGGAACTGTACCAGGGGTGTCTGGACCATGCTGTGAACACAGCTTATCAACAGATGTGCCAGTCTTGCCCACCTGTGGCAGAGACTGGCACTGGTCAGCAGATTTACCCTGCACCTATATCGATAGCATGCTGACAGCATTTCCTAATATCAGTGTCATCTGTCCATACAGGGCATGCTGTCAGGCATAGTATGTCCTTTGTGAGTCACATGTGAAGGCACAGTGGGGTTGCTATGATTGGCTGGCCTTGATGTCACATGCATGGGTATGGCTTTGAACCCCGGCCTCTCAGCTATTTACATCTGTTATCCCTGTATGGTTGACATTGTGATATATAGCAGGGCGACCATAAATGAAATTAGCAGAACCCCTCCACATTGCCGACACTCACAACCACCTTTACACAAGATACAAGTTACAAACACACACATACACCTGTCATGTCTGGGAGTAGAACCCCTGCCTAACTAGTTTACTACACTACAGCACTATGCAGTTATAGTACGCACCATGGACATTACTGAAATACATTTTCCCCAAAGGTGTATTTCACAATTAATGACATCAGCAGGACTATAAAAGTAGGGCATTTGTAATGTACTGCAAGTGAGTAGCCTATAATGCATTGCTCCATACACAGACACTGAAACACACACAAAACATCTGGAACTGGCATGGTTGGAGATGGAACACTACCACCATTCTAAATCACACTACAGCAGTACACAGTTACAGGACATGCTACGGAAATTACTGGGCTATCACTTTCCCAGAGGTGTATTACTAGGTGAGTGACATCAGCAGCCCTGCCAAAGTAGAGTATTTGTATTGTATGGAGTGTGAGTGCCTAAAAAGCATTGCTTATTAGTCTGTCAGACACACACAGATTCACCTACACAGTTGCCAGGTCTGGGGTTCAAACACCTACCTAACTAGTATATCACACTACAGCAGTATTCAGTTACAGAATGCACTACGGCAATTACTGGGCTATAACTTTCCCAGAGGTGTATTACTAGGTGAGTGACATCAGCAGCCTTGCCAAAGTAAAGTATTTGTATTGTATGGAGTGTGAGTAGCCTAGAAAGGCAATGCTCTCTACTCAGTCAGACACACACAGATTCACACACAAACTTGCCAGGTTTGGAGTTTGAACTCTTACCTAACTAGTTTATCACACTACAGCAGTATGCAGTTACAGACCATGCTACTGTGATTACTGGTCTATTACTTTCCCAGAGGTGTACTTCTAGGTGAGTGACATCAGCAGCCTTGCCAAAGTTGAATATATGTATTGTATGGAGTATGAGTAGCCTAACAAGCATTTCCCTCTACACATTCAGAGACAGACAGGCACAAACACACACTCACACAATGGACAGGTCTGGGGTTAGTACTACTACCTAACTACTCTGTTACTACAACAGTATGCCGTTATGGGACATGCCATGCATATTACTGAGCTATAGCTCTCCCAAAGGTGTAATTCACATTGGATGACCTCAGCAGGCTTGTCATACTACTGCTATGGGGGAGGCCAGTGTGTGCATGGGCCATACCCCATTCATGTAGGGGTTGACATGCCACATGCAGGCACACTTGGAGTCATATGTCACAGGTGCGTGTGTACAGCTACTAGATGGCTACTTCCTTGTACAGTCTTGTTGCACAGCTGGCATGTGCACCACATAGTTCATCATGCTGACAGGTAATGGTGACTAGTATCCACAGTGGGTTACATCTGCACCTCATGTGTTGGGGGCCCTTTGGCTGTGTGCCAGTTGGGACATGCCCACATGGCTCCTTGTCACAGTCACCCTCTTCCACACATCTATGCCTGTGTACCTGTGGCTTATTATAGTGTGTTGTCCTTATATATTTTTCTGAATTCCTATCCACTGTGTGTGCAAGGCAGGAGTGGTGCATACTGACATGTGTCCACACTGAGAACTGCAACACCCAGATATGTCTGGACCACTGGTGTTTGCAGACATGGCCTTCATGTGTTTGTGTGAGCATACCCAGTATGACCTCTCAGTATGTTGTTGACTGACATTGCCTTTATTCTTCTAAGTGTGAGCATGCCCAGTATGGCCATCTTTGTTGCATGTGTGTATCACATCCAGGTAGTGCCGACCTTTGTGTTGTACACCAACAGGTAGCATGCTGTGTTTGCAGGGTATCCATTGGTCATTTGCCATTGACTGTTGCTACATTTCTGCATAGCAGGAGGGGGAGACACCTGACTGTTTCTACTGTTCTACACAGGAGTGGGGGGGGCATACCTGACTGTTACTCTAAGTGTATGTTGGATGGGGGAGGCACACCTGACACTTGTACACATTTGCTAGGACTGTATTGGTATGTCAGGTACTCTATTTTAGTCTGTAGTCCTACCTATCCTGCTGTCTAGAGGTTTACCAGTGTACTACAGATCCTAGCTTTGTTTACATACATATTAGTTTCTGACTTCCTAGCCTTCACAGCTTACAGCCAACTGCCTGGCCTGCTGCGGTCTGTCTGTGTAGGCCTGGGGGAGGGGTTACCCATAGGGCACATTCAGAGGCCATAGTACAGCATTTGTTTGTGTTAGTCTTCACCTGTCCTGCTGGCTGAGACTGTTGTTGGGTATGTGATCCTTCCTGAATGGCATGTGTGGCTCTTATGGACACCCATGTCACTCAGGCCATTTTCTGCAGTGGGTTTTGTCACCCTGTGTAGTACTGGCTACTTTGGTGACTTCAGTATGTGTTACAGATCTCATGATGCCACTATGGGTGTCTACTGTTTGCTGCCTTGAAATCCGGCCACCCAATTCCATTGCATGTTCACATCCATACCATGGCTACAGGTAAAAACACATTCTACTCCATTTGGCAATTGGTAGGTTGATTGACTTACCTTGAGGGTGTGCCGGACTTGAGGTTGGTGCTGGAGGGCTGCCTATGTCGGATGCACATAGTACACTCCCTGTACATGGTTGGGCACAGGTAGTGTTATGTTTGGCATCCCTTTTACTGTCTGTGTGAGTTAGAGGGAGGTGTCATTCCCTGGGCCCCTACTATGTCAGTGCATATGCTATGCGTTGCCTCTTTGCCAAGGCCAGGGTCTACTGGGCACATCCCCTTCTGCCTACTGGGGCAGGCTCAGGTTGTTCCTCCTCTGAGTCACTCTGTGCCTGTACAGGCCTTGGCATTGGTGAGGGGCTGTGTGGCCCTGACCCATGCTGTTCCTGCTGCAGCTGTTTCCACAGGATCATATTGTGTAGCATAGCACATACCATAACAATTTGGGTACATGTAGCTGGTGAATACTACAGGGCTCCACCAGATGTGTCCAGACACCGGAACTGTGACCTGAGCATCCTGAACACACTCTCTATTATATGTCTGGCCTGTGCGTGTGCCTCATTATGGCATTGTTGTTCAGCTGTGTGTGCGTTTCTGATGGGTGTTATCAGCCAAGGCTCCAGTGGTTACCCAGCATCCCCCACCAGGTGACCGTAGGGGATGTCCACATCGTCAAATCTGTGGTACAGCTGCATCAGTTGCCATATGTGTGAATTGTTTTAGCTTCCAGGGCAGCCAGCACACATATTCAGTATAATGTCCTGGGCATCACATATGACCTGGCAGTTGATGGAGGGGATGCCCCTGTGGTTGATGTAGGCCCTACCCTGCTCACTGGGTAGTGCTTTGATGCATATGTGCGTGCAGTCTATAGCACCCACTACCCCAGGGTAGTTAGCTATTTGGTGGAAGAGATACATATTGTGGGTCAACACCTCACGTGTGTTGAGGAAATATACATGCTCACTGGCATGTGCTGACATGGCATCCAGGAACTGGTGGAATACTCTGGATGCTGATGCCTGTGAAATGTCCATGTTATCCCCAGTTGTGGTTTGGGAGGTACCTGTGGCTAGTATACCTAGGCCTACACATACCTTGGTATCCACCTGGATAGGTTCACCTCAGCCAGTGTGGTGTGTCAGGTGTGGCCTGCACAGCTCAACGATTTGCTGTAGGAGGTCTCTGTCCACCCTATAGTGCTCCACTATCTCCAGCTCATGCAGCCCCTGGTAGGTTACCCTGGGTCTGTAAACTCTTCTCTGTCTCCTCACTGTAGGTTGTTGGCAGCACTGACATCCTCACCACCCTCAGCCTCTTGCACATGTTGTTCTATGTTGCCTGCTATAGCCATTCTCATTTTGTAGGTTTGTTTTAAAATTTCCCTGCTTGTATACACCGGTGGTGTAGAGTGTGAAAAAAACATGGGGGTAGGTGTTTGCTTGGTTTATAGTGGTGTTCTGGGCTGGGCTGGGCTGGTCTGCTGCCTGTGTAATTAGCTGATTCTGATACATTTCACCTGGCAACTCAGCTAGTTCTCCTTGATTACCTTCCTACTGCTGTTTTCCCTTCCCATTGCCTCCCTGTTTAAGCCTGTGTGCGAACCGAGCAGACAGAGTGCTCATGTGTACAGAGCTGCTATTTCCTGGTTTAACTTCCTATTTCTTCCTGTGAAATCCGGTGTGTGGCATGCACACCTGCTTACAGTTTGTAAGGAGTGCTAGGTAGTTTGGACACACCTCTAGCTTAGCTGTGCTAAGTTAGGAGCAGTCCCGAGCCACAGGGCTCCAATCCACTTACAGTATACCTGACACACCCACCCATGATGTCACCCATCTCCTAGTCTTGCACCCAGCTATTTCTACTCTTACACACTTGGGACCTGCCTCACATCCTGGGGAAATCTGGGATTCACTATCCTTCCCCTAATTTGCATAGGACTGCGTGCTAATGCATAGTTACATGTCCCACACTGGGCCTCCCCCCTTAGCAACCATTACTCACTGACCAGGTTGTCTTATGCCTGCCATTGACTTGCATGGCTGAATACTGCTTTTAGTTGGAATGCTTATTTTTTTCCCCCCAATTCTGTTTTCGCTCTGCTGCCCTGTGCTTAAACAGGCAAGATCGGTGAAAGGAATTTAAAAGTTGTTTTTTTTTATTTTTTTATGCATTTTGCATTGTCAATGGCCTTCTACTTGGCCATTGCCATGCTTCATCAATGATATGCAGCCTTTATTTGGAGCTGTCATAGCTCCGTTTTGTAGTTTGCAAGAACGCACTCGGTTACTAACCGAGTACATTTCTGCAGACCGCACTCATCCTGCACTGACAGCTGCCTGCTTCCTGGATCGCAAATTACCCTCATTTGCATGGTTTTCACCTACAGATGTGGATAATTTGCATACAGGGGTTCGGTCTGTGCAGGATTAGTCTAAGAGCTCATGTGCATGTCCTGGCAGCTCGTTCCTTGATCGCATGTCAGCCATATTGCCGAAATTAGCTCTTAAAGTATTCCTGCATGCTATAACAGGCTTTGTAAATCTGGGTGATTGTATTGCATCACTAACAAAGACTTATTTTAAATCTCCAAATTCATGTTCAGGGTTGATAAAAACATGTATGACACCACCACAGACACCACTGGCATAGCCAGAGAGCTGCTAGTCATTAACATAGTGCTGTTTTGTCAGGATAGGAGAGATTTGTTTTGCATGAACAAAGCACTGACAAAGATATGATCATCATTAAATTATACTTGTTTGAAATCTATAAACACCTATTCATCATTACAAAAGATTTGTATTTAATACAGACACCTGTTTGATATCAATGGATGTTATCACATAAATCTTGCACACATTTACCATAATGTCATTTGTTCATTTGTTACTGGCAAGGGTGAGATTAGTATAAGGAAATATATATATATATATATATATATATATATATATATATATATATATATATATATATAGATATGAAAAAAATATATATGTGTGTGTGTGTGTGTGTATGTATATATATATATATATATATATATATATATATATATATATATATATACACACACACACACATTTTTTGTTTTGCTAACAATGACTTATTTGACATTGACAAAGACCTGTCTGACACCAGGTTAATAGTTTCACAAATGTTTACTAGGCTAATGACTACAACGGCCTAGCCATGCATCCCAAAGATCTGACAAGTTCTGATACCATTGATAAGTGTAAGAAGGGGTTTGGGAGATGAAACATTTACAGATTGCCTGTGTCCATTAGAGACATAGGTGCCAAACCAGAGATGAATTTCCTGTTCCCCATCCAATTGTCCAAGTTGCACTTGAATTGGGTTAGAGAGGAACTCTGCTTTACATAGATGGGGAGCCTAATCCATAGACAAGGGTAGTCTTTGGGATTCATACCTGTCTCTTCAGCAAGTCCTGTTTATATCACAGGCAAGGTTTAAGTCTTTGGAATGGGTAATTCTGGTGCTCTTTGTTTTGTGGATATGCAGGAGGTCCATCACAGTGGGGTCTGACAATGCCCTGTATGTCAGGCATAGTTCTCCCCTCAAAAGCCTGTAGGAGTCAAAATACAGGGATAGGGCCTTGAGGTGGTCTGCACAGGACATTTAACTTACACCCTTTATTCCTTTAGTGAGGAACCTCTGTGGATGTTCCAATTGTTTGATATTCCTGGTTAGGTACAAAATAAAGGGGGCATTGTACTCAATGATAGGTCTGATGAAGGCCAAATACAGTCGAAGGATGACTTCCTTAGAATTAGATACCATACCTTTGTTTATAAGTTGCACAACATAGAACAATTTCCTCACTACTATAGACACATGATAGCCAAAGGTGAGATTACTGTCTATGTGTGTCCCTTAGTCCCTGACTACTGTCACCTCTGTCAATATGATAGTTACCAGGGGTGGATGACTTCCTAAAGGATACTATTATGCATTTATTGGCATTTAGTCTAAGTCCATGGCTCTGACACCAGTTGTTTGTCAGTGTTAGCCCTTCCTGGAGAACATTTGTGTCAGTGTGAGATTCAACAACTACTAATAATTTGCAATCATCTGCAAACTTAGTCATCCAGAGAACACTGACATTGGCCTTAACTTCAGAGAAGTAAATGCCAAAAATGAGCAGTCCAAGGACTGATCCCTGAAGGACTCTGCTTGTGACTGGCCTCTTTGTAGAGGTGGACTCCCAATTCTAACTTCCTGTTTCCTGTCTGTGAGCCAGTTGGCTATCCACCAGGTGATATACGAGTTTGTACCTAACCTCATGAATTTGTCAACAATGCCCAAGTGGGGCATTGTGTCAAATGTATGGCCAGATAAAGGTAGGCTGTGTGAACCATTTTTTTCCTTATCCATTTCTTTGGTTACCTTCTGAAAGAAGTCCATCAGGTTGAGTAGGCATGATCTGCCCTTGACTAAACCAAGTTGGGGTGGGTTTAGTGTCTGGAGATTTACCATGTCTCTATTGATCATTTCTGTCATAATCCTTTCAATGGCTTTACATATAAGACTAGTGAGACTTATGAGTCTGTAGTTTCCAGGGTCTGTAGATGGCCCACCTTTGTACAGAGGGATGACTGTTGCTATTCTCCATTCATGAGACACCTGTTTGGAGGCTACAGTTAAATATCAATTCCAGAGGCCCTGATAGGTCATGTTTCATGCTATTTAGAAGGCATCCTGGGATATTGTCTGGCCCCACTGATGCAGTGTTCTTGGTCTTAGAGAGGGCATTAAGGACCTGTTCCCTAGTGATAGTCGGGGGAATTATATTTGATGGTATTTCCTGAGGGAAGGTTGAGGGGGAGAGAGGGGTAAAGTTGAAACTCAATTTATCAGCTAGGAGGTTTGTTGTATCTTCTGTCTGAGTATAAGTGATTCCATTTTCAATGAGCTCTGCACACAATCATGTATTATCTTTGTGGTTGTGGATATAGCTGAAGAATGCTTTGTGGTTGTCCTTGGCCTGGCAGGCCAAACTTACCTCAAATTTGGCTTTATTTGTCCTCTGCATTTTTTGTTTAGTTTGATGAGAGTGCTTTTATCCTTCTAGGTGCTGCACCTCCTAATTGTTGCCATGATTTTCTTCCTTCTGCTATACAACCTATTTATTTTGTAATTCCATCAGGGTGGCTTGTTTTTTGAGTTAGTTCTGTACTTCTTTATGGTGGGTACAGCTGACGCTATGCAGCTATTAACATGGTTGTACAGGGTTTCTGTTAACGGTTCTGCTTAGGCAGCAGTGTTCTCAGGGTTTATGGGAGCTTAAAAGTTTCCCAGGATATCACTTAATACCAGGAGGTTAGCCTTAGAGTAGTTCCTGAATATTCCCAGTTTAACTGGGGGTCCAGGTTTATTTTTATTTCAAAGGAGACCATTTTGAGAAATTACAGTAGAGAGTGTGCAGCACTCTCCCATATTAGTGATGACCAGATCTAGAATGGTTTCACCCCTTGTTGGTGTATTAACTATCTGGTCCAGGGAGTTTGTGTTTACAAAATCCAGGAATCTCTCTGCCTGTATGTTTGGTGTTGTATAGGATTCCCAGTCAATATAGGGGTATTTAAAGTCACTCATGAATGTGGTATTGGGTTGGATGGTTAGTGTTTCTAGGTTTAAATACACGGTGTGGGTTTCCTGGGTCATGGGGGGGGGGGGGTTCATGTCTCTCAACTTCTTAACTCAAGAAATCTGGACAAAGCCTAAAATAATGGGGGACAAATGCCCCCAAAAATAGGGACAGATTTTAAATATTGCTCTTATAAACTTAGAAAGATACTAGAATAATCGGATTTGTGTTAGCATGCATTTTCTGAAGGAAATAAAATCTGAAACTCAAATATATGCCATTATTTGCTCATTGTTTAGCAACTTCAGTCCTCTGTGATTTACCAGAAAACTACAAATTTTATGAGGGACAGACCAAATATTTGAGGCAAAAATCTGGATATTCTGCAAAAATCTGTACAGTTGAGAGGTATGAGGGAGACCTATAGCTTGCAAGGAAGTGGTGTTGGATTTTGCTTATGGTGATTTGAACATGGAGCAGCTCAAGTGCATTGTCCAGTTTGATCAGTCTTGATGTATATTTATTTTTGATGTAAACAGAGACACTTCCACCTTTAGTCCCTGCCTGTGAAGTTGTTGGTCTAAATGTGTGGAATGCATTATAACCTTGCATTGTTGGTGTGCCCTCTGTGGCTTTAAACCATGTCGCAGTGACCACACAGATGTCAGCATTGTCTAGGGTGAAGAGAGCTTCTAGGTAGTGGAGATTTGTGCTTAGACTGCTAGCAGTGAGCAGTAATACATTTAGATTTTGTTGGTTTTAATTTGCTATGTTGTAAGTGCTTTCAGTTTGGCATTGCCTAAAAAAGGCACTATGAGGGAAAACAATGTTTTAGTTAATATTTGATAGCCTAGATGGGAGAGGTGCAGACCATCCCTGACAAAGTAGTGTGGTCTGTTGACCATCTCCGTCCATGCTGCAAAATATTGCACCCCCTTAGAATGACACCAGAATTTAAGCCAATCATTAAAGTCAATCATTTATTGTCTGTATCATCCTTGGAGAAGTTAAAATGCTGCTCAATGCTAGGCTCATAACAGCCTGAGACACATATTCTGAGAGCTGCATTATGTCTCTCTTCATATAGTCTAGGGAAGTATGTCTCAGGTCATTTACTCCCACATGGACTATGACTGAATCATGTTAGTACTTGTGGTCCAATGACATGAGTGCGTGCGTAATGTGAAAGATCCTAGCCCCTGATAAGCAACTGAATATGACCTTCTCCTTACTCAGCCCAGTGAGAGGGATATCAGTGTGTCTCATGATTGAGTCTCCAATGACTAGAATGTTAGATTGTGTGGTGGTTTGCCTTGTGGGCTTAGAGGTAGAGGCTTCATGGGATTAGCAAAAGCTTGTCAGGTTTTGCCAGTGACTTGCTCAGTTTAAACAAAAACTTGTTTGAAATTAACATACACTTGCCCTGTGTTTGTCTGTTTTTGCTTAGCTCATATATATCCCTATTTATTGCTGAAAAAATATTTTGACATTGAAAACGAGTTAGGCTGGGCTTCATGGAGATGTATTGCAGTATTGTGCAAGCTTTAAACCTCATACTTGGAATACACCATTGTATAAAGTAGACATGATGAATAATTCAGTACAGACAGTTGGATGGCTAGGTAGACAGCTATATTTCATGATATGGTGCTGGACAGAAAAGATTCAAAATCTGTGATGTAATAGAAGGTCTACATAGTATGGCAAAGCAAGAAAGCAGTCTTGTGCTCCATTGAATGACCTCATGAGAATGTGTGTCCAGAATATGTAACACATGTTGGTGTCTGCTGGGACTAGGTACTTTATACCAGCAGCATACAGCATATGTTAAAAACTTGTTATCTGGTATCCATCCAGTTGGACAGCTTATTTGTTTCCACAAAGGGGATATAGGAAAGTAGGAAGGTACACAAGAAATGAAAATGCAGGTGGGGGGACAACAGTGTCTTTGTAGGGATCGGTTCCCCCATATTTGTATTTGAAGAGAGAGACTAGATGATGGGAAAAGAAAATTGAAATAGGGAGAAAAGTTGGTGAAAAAAATGATGGGACAGACAAATATGAAACAGTACAGATATAATGGAGCAAACTGGTACACACTAGAAGGAGAACACATGAGATACATGTACTAATAGATAAACATAGGGCAGACAAATGGTTGGGTGTAAGAATGGATACAAGCAGCATGCCAACTGCCTATTGGTCTAGAGGGATGTTACTGGGACACAAAAGAAGGAGGGCCTAGGTATAGGTGGCTTGTGGTCTTGCCTACATTGTGCTCTGGTAGCCAATAGCAGAAGCCTGCAAAAATATTAAATCCATGCTTGATTGCTGGCAGGCCTTATATACGGCAAAATATTGTGTCAATAACCAGTCAACCATATCCCCACCTTTTGTTTAAGATCCAGTTGATTCAGGCCGACAACTGGGGTGAGCTATTTCCTTGGGTTGAGCAAGCACTCATACTAACCACAGCCTTAGAAAGGGCAGTTGCAGATGATGGTAGACATATATGTGGTTTATTGGCATTATTGTGACCCAAAGAAGGGAAACAGAAAAGGAAGGTGTAATAATATTAAGGATGATCTACACATGGTACACATGATCTTAGTACATGTGAGGAGATAAGAGTCCCACTCACCCCACTGCATGGTAAGTCTTTGCTCCTCTTGTGGCAGCCAGCAGTATTCTCCTCTCACTCTGCCTATACTGAAAGACAAAAGAGACATAGCAACCATTACAATCAAGCCTGAGTTACATACAAACAACAGTGCAATTTTACAGCTATAGATGTATGTGCAGTGATGCAGAAGCCAGAGCTGGTGGCAGCAACCTGTGGAAATAGCTAGACTACTACAAGTATGTGTAATGAAGCAAAAGCCTGGGTGCCCACAACCAGTAAAATTTGTTACACTACCACATGTATATGTAATCTTGCAAAGTCTGAGATGTTGCTCACAGGTGGAAACAATGCTCTTAACACTATGTGCAATAATGCAGAAAAATTAAATGATAGCCACCATCCTGCTTCTGCACAAGGTGGCGCTTTGTCTTGCAAAATACTAGTCTGCCACAACAATAGTGGTCAGCAACTACACCTAGAGGACACATACAGATATTCTTAACTTCCAGCCTGGTACATCCTGGTATCTCTTAATATAACTTAACTTTATGAACAATATTGCTCTGAAAGACAAAAGGCTATTTAAAGAAAATGGTAAAAAATCATAATCATCATCATCAACCCGCTTTTTTTTCCATTTTATACATATCATTATCTCTTTCGATTCAGTACCACATTCCTGCCTTCTTTGACACTCATGTCTGACTGCCACTGATCTCCTCTCATACAATCCATCCACCTCTTTGCTGGATGTCCATATTTCCTGTTACCTTCTTCCTATCTGTCCCAAATCTTCTTCACCAGATTGTCTTCTGCTTTTCTGCACATGTGCCCAAACCACAGTAATCTGTTCTCTTTGATCTTTTCTGCAGTTGGAGCTACTTTGGCTTCTGGTCTTATGTCCTCATTTCTTCATCTGTCCTACAGTGGGCATCCTACCACCCATTCTATGCACATCATTTCCCCAAATCTAGCTTCTTCATCTGTTCTGCCTTTATTGCCCAGGTTTCTGTACTATACAGTAGTACTGGTTGCACCGCTGTTTTGTACACCTTACTTTTCAGTTTCTTTGGCATTCTTCTGTCAAGACACTACACCTGAGACTCTATGCCAGTTGGCTGCAACTTTGACCTCTTCATTCAGATTTTCCTTCTCCTCAACCACCCTTCCCAGATACTTGAAGCTATTAACCTGTTCCACTATCTTCCCTTCTATATCACTTCTCAGTTTTTCTCTGTTTTCCCCAGTTTGCTGCCATTACCACTGACTTATCTCTACTTAGTTTAACCCCATGTGCCTTCAGTTTTGCATTCCATTCCCCTATCCTTTGCTGAAGTCCTTGCTCAGAGTCTTCCTGTAATGTCACATCATCTGCATACAGTAACTTTGTTGATCTGTCCCCTCCTACCTGTTTGCTAATGTAATCCACCACCAGTACAAGCACCAAAAAATGATAAGAAACGAGTACAATTATCAAGCATTTACTTTACCATTCTGGGTGTTTTTGCCTCACTTCTGCTTCTGCCATCAATAGATCTTCAGGCCAGTGGCAATACAGTTCATCATACTGTTGCCAGCATTGCTTACCAGTTCTAAAGTTGCCAGCACCTTTGATCAGCTGATGCTCTGCCAGGTCATACTAGGCATCCACCTTATGAAATGGACCCACTTAGGATCCCAGACACCTCCTGAATTGACTGCTCAAGTTATACTGCTAGACATTTACTTCTTTTACACACCTGTCAGGTGTTCACTGTAGTAGGATTGCCACCTGTCAGGAATTCTTTTTGACAGTCAGGAAATCAAGATCCTTTTCAGGAAATCAAGAAATCAGTGTTGCCATCAGGAAATTCAGTTTAGTTGATTACTTGACAGGTATTTTGAGTCATTTTGAGAGTCAACATATTTCTGAAGCATATTTCTCAAAATGCTTATTACTTCACTTGTATTTCCCATTAACATTTATAATTATTGATCAGAATAGTCTTGCGTTTTAACTGGCATCTTAGGTGATGTAAAATGTGACCATTAAAAAGGCAGTTAGAATAATAAAAAAAAATCATGAAGCATCTTAGAAGAAGTACACAAAACAGCCTGAATGCCCTTTTTTTAATAAAATTATAACGATGGATCTGTTAAACCTCATGTTCTCTCTGGTAAAATTACATATGTTTTTTATCTTCAATATAAATAATATTGTTGATTTGAATAAAATCTGGAGTCAAGAAATGCTTCAAATGCACATTATAGAAAATAGTGTACAAATATTACTCATACAGTTCCTCAGAACAATTTTTTTAGATCACTCATGCTTATCTACTGTAATAGTTTCAACAAACATACCAAATTCCAAAACAGTATTACAAATATATTTTAATGTGTGCAATATGTATACACGTTTGGTTATCTGTTGCATTTAGCATATTATTTGCTGTTTCTTTAGAAGTGTTGCTAGCATGTTTAACTTTGAAGAGAGAAGCAATGTACATTTACTTATCAAAATGGACGGTGCAAAGGATGTGCCAAAGACTAGGGCTTTTGTCAGGATTTTGTCTCTTCCAAAGATGACAGCCCTACTGTGTAGAGCACAGCACTCGCCATCACAGTGAAACCGAGTCATGCTTTAAATAGATCGTTCAGTCGTGTAGCACATCTTAGCACCACTAAATCCAATGCATGCATGCACATGTGGGCATGCACAGCAACAGCACTAGCAAAAATATAACAAATTGCAACCCTATTTGGGGGCAAAGAAGTATTATTTTCACAGAAAAAAACCAACAGAGAAACGCGGTGTCACATAGTACTTGGGTAAGGTCTAGGTCAGCATTGTCTTACTCATCTGAGTCTTGGATTGGAAATACAGTATGTTAAAATCAGTTTGCCTGTGATAACAGTACTTTTCCGTACAGTGGTTGACTGCAGCTTATATCAGCATATATAGATTGTGCATATGATATACCTGTATATATGTTACTCCACTTGTGGAAAGGTAGCTCATGACAACAGAACTACTATCCTTCCACCATCCTATCTGACCTACACATACATATTGCAGTTGTGATTAGGGACACCTGGTGATTGTCTACATAGGCAGCCCTGCTAAAAACCATTCCATTCCTGTAATCAGCTAAGGATCCCCAGTAGACATCTAACCATGCTGTATGGGAAGTCTACTCGTCACCTATACAGCAATGTGAACTTCTGTGTCCTACCTACCACAGCAGTAAGTGCGCACATATGTGCCTGTGCTGCAGTTTTTGGCTATCATTGTTTTACTCCTATTTCCATGCCATGATGTTATTTCCACTGTATTCCTGACCCTATGCAACCATGTGCTAAGGTATATACCCGTGGTGACCTAAGGTTTTTCATTAGCAGTCTAATGTTGCAAGACAACAGTGGTTGACAAGCATTGTCTACTCTTATTAGAGGTGTGATCATGTCCCCCACAGTGGAGAGTAACGCACTGCTTAGACAACTTCATACAAGCCAAGAATGATGTCCTGATACAGGCAGTCTTGACCCATGGATAGCATCTTTTGGAAAGAGGAGGTATTCATCAGACTCCTTGGGACCATTAATATAGCACAGTGGTTAATGACATTTGATGTGGTAGGTGAGAAGAATTTCATGAAATAGCAATGTTAAAAGCATGGCAATGACATGATAAGGTTAACCATGGAAAATGCACATGCGTTGAAGAGGACAAGTCAGTAACTATGTGAAGGCCCTCCTACAAGTGCAATGATGAGACATATTTACCTTTTATGTAGACATTGAAGGTATTAGCATAATTACAGGAATAATGTAGTCAGGTTCTGGGAATGACCAAACCCCATATTTCTTACAGTGAGAGCAACCAGGTAAGCATTTTACTACAATTGCCATAGAGGAACACTAGACATACACCCAGTACTAGGAAAACAGGTGCAATAGCATATGTTTCCCAAAGATACTTTGGGTATTCAGACAAAAACAGATGCCAGCAGAGGTCTGTGTATGTTGTATAACTACATGTTTCTGCCATCCATTTGCATAATCACCACTGGGTCTCATATGTCACAAGACGAGTCAGAATTAGTCTGTTATGTTCTATATTGTATGTTTACAAGCTAAGCCACCACTACTTTGACATCAGCAGAGATTGTGGCAGGACATCAGGATAAGGTTAGTACATACTCAGTGACTGTTAATCATGTAGAGACACACAATGAACCACAATCCCAGTACGCATTAACATTGTTTGCCTCCCTCCTGGATGGTCTCTTACCCACACCTGAGTCATGCTCTGCACAGCAGAGGGGCATACAAATCCTACCATAAGGTAGTTCTACTTTGCCTGACAACACCACTACAACTTCTCCTGGGGCTGTTGTATGAGGTGTGTGCAACTGATGGATGTATCACACTATAGATCAAATTTCCAGTGGTTACTGGTGACATCTGATGCCCCACCAGATCCCTGTAAGTGGGTCTGCAGCAAATGAAATGAATTAACAGTTGTGCAAGGCTATAATCCAGATACAGTCAGAAACTATATGTGCCAATGTGGAAATAAGTGGTGTGCTGCATGGCTTCTCTTAGGATTTCAGCTAGCATTGCCAATGCCTCTTTGAGGCAAAAAATTCCAGGAATGATGATGAGATATGTTAGATGGCACACACTAACACTATATCCATGTCTATGCAGAGGATATTTGGCAGTGTTATCTGTGGATATATTTGTGTGTGTGTGTGTGTGTGTGTGTGTGTGTGTGTGTGTGTGTGTGTGTGTGTGTGTGTGTGTGTGTGTGTGTGTGTGTGTGTGTGTGTGTGTGTGTGTGTGTGTGCACGTGTTCTTGGGACGATTATGTAGGGAAGCCATCACAGAAGACACAGTCTGCATATGAGAGGTTAGGAGTATCACACTCTGCAACCCCACATCATTGAAGGCTACATCACAGACCCTTCAAGGGCAAGACCCCTCCGAGTTAGACTAAATTCAGGTCCTCCTGCAACACTGCCACCACATCAGTGTCAAAGGGGAGATCTACTTTTGCCACATCCAGGAATTGCAGTGGCCCCTGTGTGGTCACATACTAGCCCTCCCACCATGTTCACAGATGATTTGTCAATGGCACAGATGCCCATCCTGCACAAGCACCATGTCTCTACCTCCATTGCCCTGTAAACCATCCACCAAGTGTATCTGCAACCATCTGTCCATATGCTCCTATGCAAATGATGACAGCTGTGACCTGCTCAACCATCCATCTTGTGTAGTGTAAGTGGAGATGTCTGCTGTACAATGTGACTCAACCATGCACTGCTCAGCATAGCTTTTAAATAATATTGCATGCATCACTTTTTTTTTTTTCCAAAACACACTTTATTTGCTTTAATAACTACAACAGGCATAATAAGAAGAACACATTATTACAACAATAAATGAGTTGAACTTAAGCATTACTACGTTCATAGGTTCATAGGTAGGTACTAGGCTATTGGCCCTAGGGCCTATATAAGCCTAGCCAAAGGTACCCTGGCTTTCGCCAGCCAAGAAAATTATTTTCCTGTGCCACTGTCGAGCAGAGCCACAGAAGTGATCCCCAGGGTGAATTTCCTATCTCCCATCCAATCATCAAGATTTTTCTTGAACAGTGCTAATGAGGAGCTTTGTTTGATATAGATAGGTAGTTTGTTCCAGAGTATGGGAAGTCTCTGGGACAGGAATCTAACCCTCCAGCATGTTCTGTTTATTGTGGTGATGAGGTTTAGGTCCCTAGACTGTGTAGCTCATAGGGATTGGGATTTCTTTAAGTGGAGCATGTCTAAAAGCTCTGGGTTTGACATAGCTTTGTGTGTTAGGCAGAGATCACCTCTGAGTAGGTGATATGCAACGGAGTAAAGCTGCAGTTTTTGAGATGGTCTGCATAGGGCATCTCTTTGAGGCCAGTAATCCTCTTTGTGAGGTATTTCTGTGGCCTTTCCAGTTGTTTTAGATGTCTTGTGAGGTACATACCAAAAGGGGCATTGTACTCTATAATGGGTCTAATGAGTGACGAGTAGAGGGGAACAATGACCTCTTTTTTCCTGGATGAGAAACTTTTTGTGATGAGGTGTGCCACATAGAAGGATTTCCTGATTACTGTGGTGATGTGATTATCAAAGGAGAGCTACGGTCCACCTGTGTCCCAAGGTCTCTTATCACACTTTCTGTGTTAAGTAGACTACCACCTATGTGGTGGTTCATGGGTACTGAGTTTTTACCAAAAGGAATGACAATGCACTTTTTGGCATTGAGCTTGAGACCATGGCTTTGACACCAGGCATCTGTCTCAGCAAGGCCCTTTTGTAGGATGTCCACATCTTTTGGAGTTTTGATTATGGCTCCTAGTTTGCAGTCATCTGTGAACTTCATTAGCCAAAGACCTTCTGTGTTGTCCTGTACTTCAGAGAAGTAGATACCAAACAGGAGAGGACTCAGGACTGAACCCTGTGGTACTCTACTTGTCAATGGTCTGAAGCTGGATTTGGAGTCTGCTACTTTCACAGTGTGGGTTCTGTCAGTGAGCCAGTTGGCAACCCATCTTGTGACATAGGGATTTATACCTAGTTTAGTGAGTTTATGTATAATTCCAGAGTGGGGGATGGTGTCAAAAGCCTTGGCGAGATCTAGATAGGCTGTGTGAACCACCTTACCCTCATCTACGGCTTTGGTGACTGCTTCAAAGACGTCTATCAAGTTTAAGAGACATGATCTGCCTTTTACAAACCCGAACTGGGTGGGATCCTGAGTTTGGAGATTACCAATGTCATTGTTTATAAGTTCCATGATGATACACTCCATAGCCTTGCAGACCAGGCTTGTTAGGCTAATGGGGCGGTAGTTTCCAGGGTCTGTGGTGGCTCCCCCTTTGTGGAGTGGGATAACTGTCACTGTGCACCATTCAGTGGGCACATAGCCTGAGGTGAGGCTATGATTGAACATGGTACTTAGGTGGGGTGCCAGTTTGTTCTGTAGTTCATGTAGAACACAGCCTGGGATGTCGTCATGTCCCATGCATGCTGTGTTCTTGGCTTTGGATAGTGTGTTTTTTACCTGTGTAGCTGTGATTACAGGAACTTTGCATTCTTCTGGTATAGAGATGGGCCCTTTAGGGATGACAGAGGGGTAAAGTTAGCACTGAACCTATCTGCCAGGATGTTGGCAATATCCGTTGGTTCTGTATATTTAGTGCCATTTTGCTGCAACTCAGAGCAGATCTGAGTGTTGCCACTGAGATTTTGACATAGCTATAGAATGCTTTGTGGTTGTCTTTAGAGTCAGTGGCAATTTTGTTTTCATAACTAGCTTTGGAGGATTTTATGAGGGATCTCAGCTTCGTACTGACCAGGGAGTTTCTCCAATCATGGGATTTTACTCTTTTTTGCAACAGCTTCCTTCTTCTGTTGTAGAGTTTCCCCGGGATTCATGAAGCTTGTGCCAGGCGCAGGCGTAGCATAGGCGGTATAATGCCAAACATGGCCGTCGAGCGATTCAGGTACGATCCAATTCCACGTGCACTACGAGCGTATGCCAGAACTGCGCAGCCCTTGGCTTAGGTATGCTAATTACCCCATGCGCAGTGCTGCACCATGCAAATGAAGGTATATAGCGATTCATGAAGTGGTGCAGGCGTAGCGTAAGCCCACGGAAGTGTAAACCAAAAAACACAGTTTACATTTTCCCAAACAGAACATCGGAGCTATGGAAGACTCATTTATTACAAAGTTAACATATGCCAATGGCTAAATACACAGCCAATGGCATAAGAAAAGATGCACAACACCTAAAAAATAACATTTAATGTCATGTCCACAGTAAAGCAAAGTACAACCGCAGGGCATGTGTGCGCAAACTGGAACACAAAGAAAATATATACAAATGTCATAAAATCGCAATGTAATACAAATCAGGATTTCACCATAATACAAAATGGTATGCATGGTACACCGCAACCAAGCTGCAAGGGTTGCTAAGGGTCTGTGACAGTGTTCGGTGCGGTAACTAAGAATTAGTAGTCAATGCCATGCAAATGAGGCAGGTAATACTGAATCGCAAACGTCCCACCGGATTAAGGATGTACCATACGGTGCAGTGCTATAACACCGAGGAGTGTCTCAGAGGTATACATGACATCAGCAGTGGGGTGTGCCACCATAGCTGTAAGCACATTGGAGCAAGGCAAATCTGGCCTGGCCGTTGCTAAGCAAAGCTGCAGGACAGGGGTGGGGAGGTAGATATAGAATAGTTTAGCTGAGAGCACATATGCCCGAAAGCGCATGTGTACGGGGATGAAAACGTGCCCAAAACCTGGTAAGCGGATGTACGCGCCGTGAACCATAGCACAAACAGGAAGGTCAGGGGAAGAAAAGAAGGAAATGCCACAGTAGGGTAATTGGAGTACAACTGAGCAATTAACACCTATTAACTCACAGCGGGCAATCAACGGCAGCTGACAAGTCTGCTCACAGAAACCTGCAAAACAGGATAGGGGAGGCATCGGATTGCAAAGAAATGAGAACTGTCATAGCAGAGCAAAGCAAACCTACAGTAGACCGGCAATATAACACATTACGCAAGATAAGCCAGGAAATTACAAATGAAAGCAGGCTGCTAGATGCATGCCAGAAAATGGTAGGTGAAATGTGAAGAAATGTAAAGGGAAGAGCAAGAGGTAATCCACGGTAGCCAATTGTAATTCAACACCAAAGGCACCACAATAGTAGTTCCTGTAGTAAAACACATAAGATACCCTGTAGCTACGATCGTATATACAAATGCTATGACATCATCGGTGTTCACAGCACAATAGTATAAAGTGTGAAAGCACACTACACACACCTGTGTATTCCCAAACACTGCACCATAGGTGTAAACATATGGGGAACATTTAAAATGTACATGTTGGGAGCTGCCATAGCTGTGATTCATCACCATGTGTTAGAGACTGACGGTATTGTGGAGGATGATGCTGACAACCACCGCAGGCCCCGGAGGAGGAGGAGAAGAGTGTTCAGACCAAGGGTAACCTACCAGGGGCTACATGATCTGGAGATAGTAGAGCGTTACAGGGTGCACAGGGACATCTTACAGCAAATAGTTGAGCTGTGCCAGCCACGCCTGAGATCCAGAAACAACAGAGGGGAACCCATCCCAGTGGACACGAAGGTATGTGTAAGCTTGCGAATACTAGTCACCTTTCAAAGGCCAACTGGAGATATAATGGGGATCTCACAGGCATCAGCATCCAGGGAACTACACCAGTTTCTGGATGTCATGTTACCACATGCCAATGAGCATATATACTTCCCCCGAACTCAGGAGGAGTTGGCCAGCAATATGTGTCACTTCCACCATGTGGCACACTACCCGGAGGTACTGGGTGCTATAGACTGCACGCACATACATATCAAGTCACCACCCGGTGAGCATGGTAGGCGCTATATAAACTGCAAGGGATTCCACTCCATCAACTGCCAGGTCATGTGCAATGCCCAGGGCATTATCATGGATGTGTGTGCTGGCAGCCCTGGAAGCTACCATGACTCCCACATCTGGCATGCCTCACAGCTGTATCAGGTATTTGTCAGGGGGGACATCCCACATGGCCACCTTGTGGGAGATGCTGGCTATGCACTGGAACCTTGGATGATGACTCCCATCAGAAATGCACACACACCCATGCAAGAACACCATATTGAGGCACACGCACAAACCAGAATCATCATAGAGTGTGTGTTCGGGATGCTGAAATCATGGTCCATTGCTTGGACACATCTGGTGGAGCCTTGCAGTACTCTCCAGGCACGTGTGCCCACATCTTCATAGTATGTGCCATGCTACATAATATGATCCTGCGGAAACAGCTGCAGCAGGGACAAAATGGTGAAGGCCCTCATAGCTGACCGCAATTGCCAAGGCCATCACAGGTACAGAGGGATTCACACCACGAACACCCTGTGCCAGCCCCAGTAGGCAGATGGAGCAATGCCCAATATGCCTACACCTTGGCAAAGAGGGAACGTATAGCACATACGCTGACAGTATAGGCCTCTACGGACTGACACATTTCTCCACCTGCACACACAGTAAAATGTATGGCACACACACACGGTCACCTGTAAATTGTAATGTATAGGTGGCCTACTGTGTGAATCCTACATAGGCAGCCCTCAAACATTGTACACACAACAGCTATTGGAACAAGGAATGTCAACACCTGAACAGTACATGCGCCTATCAGCATATGTTGGTGCTGTGTGTATAGGTTCCTAGGTACATCGTTAGGTACACACCTGATTGTCAGAGGCCATACACCAAACAAGGCAAACAGTGTCTACTGTCGCCACAACATCGAGTAACCAACTGTCGCTCAGTGGAGCAGAGGCAATCGTGGGATCACATGTGTGTAAGCACTGTTCTCCACACACTCTGCACGGATTCCCTGCTGCGTTAATGAGGGGCTCCACATAATGTAATCATGGATGTTGTGTCAAGGCATGGGATGTACCCATGGCAGGTATTCGTCACCCCAGCATGCTCCACCTATGGTCGATTGAAGGTGTAGCACATTATCATGTGTGGCTCACTGTGATATACATACCCAATGCTGGAGCACATCCAGTAAACGTCACATGGACATACCATTAATTGGACTCATCCATATGTAAACTAACTGAGTTACCCATGTGAGTGCAGTATGGAGTAACAGCCGTAGTATACTCCACATACAAAACGCCATAACACGTGTACAAATCCCAGATGGCAAAGTGGTAAATGCAGTGACCGTCGTGCATGTTCCCGGTCCCACGTCCTGCAAGGGATGTAATGTAATCTCGAAGGCACGAATAATGCATGTCGGATGCACATCATCAGATCATGTTTAGCACACATTAGCGGGAATATGCGTTGCCCAGTGCTGGTAAGTGTCTTTTAAATATGACTATACGGATACGCGCGAAACAGGGCTAAGCTTCTCTGAATATCATGCAGATCATGGTCACTGATGTCCAGAACAAGTGAAACCAGCATTATTCACCCCTGTACTAATAGCGCCTGCTCTGAAGGGTAAAACAACCACTGCCAGGAGTAGAACACGCAATCATGTATACAATCACCTAACACTATGGTAGCCAAGATGTACCTACGGCAGGTGTGTAATGTGACAGGTTCAGACACAAACGTGTGAAGTCCAGGAAACAGTATACACCGACAAGTACACAATGAAAGGTGTATTTTGCCTGTCACTTTCTCTGTCAGAGATGTATATATATATATATATATATATATATATATATATATATATATATATATATATATATATATATATATATATATATATATATATATATATATATATATATATATATATATATATATACATATATATATATATATATATATATATATATATATATATACATATATATATATATATATACATATACATATATATAATACAGATAGAAAGGGTGATAGAGAGTTATATGTTGATATATACTGATTCACTGATATCTGCAAATATATAGATAGGTCAACGACATTCATAAAACCTTGGAGGTACAAATAAATAGGATACTGCCAACTATGGAATGTGTCACATACCGACACGCGTAACCACGAGGCTGAAAGACCGAAAGAACACAGTACTGGAACACTAGAACTGCGAGTAATATTATCACGATATGAAGGGGCATTTAGTTACCGCTGCCAGTGTTGCGGTCTATGTAGGTACTGTGTTCAACTATGTTTGTGATTGCCATAGTCTGTGTATGTGTGTGTTGAGGGTGCCATGTGCATTTCTGTGTGACTGTAATGTGTGTGTGTGTGTGTGTCTGCATCGTGTGTCTGTTAGTGCCAACTCGGAGGTAGATCATTACGGTTGGTGTGGTTATAGCTAGCCGTAGGCATACGGTTACCACCTGTCCCACATTAGGTGGGACAGCCCCTCCCTGGGCAGTTGTGTTCTGACATAAAACATTACAAAGGGCAAATGTCCGAGATTGTAGGACATTATTATGTCCCATATATTATGTAATAGTTGCATTAAATAGTTATGCCTGTATGTAAGAAACGTAAATGTTACATGCAATATGATAAGTAGCCAAAGTCATACAACAATAAGTATGTATTAAGGATAAAAGTATGTGCTATCCTGTGTACTGACCGTGGGTATGTGTCGGCCTGTAAACACTGATATCTGTCATGCAAGTGTCTGACAATGGCCATTTGAAAAGGTGGCAACCCATGCCAAAGAGGTTCAATTACCAACACAACTGCAATGACTGCAAATATTTGGGACAGAAATACACGGGACAGCAGTCATTTAGTAACATTCCTTTACATATCGCTGTAATTCCGGAGGTATGAAAGTATCAACCTCACCTGCATACTATATAGAAACCAATTAACAATGGCCCAATGTATATGCCCGTAACAAAAGTCTACTAACTGATAGCTCTTTCATTAGTGAAGGAGCCCACACACATATATGGAATATGTAGAAATGCAAGTCCCACAAACCTGTATATGCTACGTACACCCACCTACATCCCCCACACACGAAACTATAGCAATACAGACTGTAATTACAGCACAAACATCCAGTCAGTCAATTACATCTGCAGAAGCGTTAACATACCTTGTTGGAGACACATTTAAAGGCGCCATGTGAAATCGTATCCGTTGTATAATGGAACAAACAGCAATGTTACAGGTTTTGTTTGCAATAGTCCCTTATCAGACTGCTGGGATGACAGGTACACTCACATGTAGAACCACATACTCTAGCCATCACACACAATCCACGGGGGACATGAATCCAAACTATCCATGTCTCTACACATAGCAGTTGCAATTACACACAACAAAACACAATACAGGCCGTTTCCCCGAAGGTAGGGCAAATGGGCAACGCCCAAGTGGAGAATTCAGTTATACCCCACTGTTGCCGCATAATTGGCAAATGGAGTAGCTGCACAGCTGATGTGCAAGTAATAAGTCACTCAGGAACACCAATTGGCGGCAGGAAACCACATGTTACAGGTATCAACGTATATAAGGATGACTTGCCAGACATTCAAACCGTATGCTCATACCATAGAACTGTTTAAACAGTGTAAAAGAGATAGTTACGAAAGTCCAGAATGATAACAAGGTATGTAGAACACTCAGTATGTAAGTGTATGTATAGCTTGTTTTGTATGAATTATGTTAGTGTATGTATAGCCTGTTTTGTATTAATTAAAAGTGTCCGCAATGTATAAAGTGGGAAAAGGTATTATGTAGTGATGTCTTGCTGAGCATAGTAATGCTTGTAGAAATTGTGTGTCCTGCAGTGGGCCACAAGGTAAACATCACAGACACCACAAGGGATGCTACATGAGGGCTGTAAACAGAACAATTCCATACCACCCGCCGTCAGTGGTAGGGTATGTCCAACAAGTACGTGCCATAGCAGGGGATAGTATATGTTGATATACTGTCACAGTAGGCATGTGTATGGGCATATAATGACAATGACATGTCCAAGGTGGTCCCGCTGTGCAAGTATGCTTTGCATTATGGGATACTATGTAAAATATGTGCAATGTACAGTGTTGTAGGTAGATATGTCAGATATTCTACACAGCATAACAGGAATATCGTGCATACCAAAGGTATCGTCTGTTGCCATGTACAATATACAATAACAGGATACATATGGCTTGTAGTCACGGGACACTGTAATAGCATGATAGCTAATCTAAATGGAAGAGCTACTCATTTAACCATGCACAAAGGACATGTAATAGCTTCACAGGTTCATAGTGGGGTACTATGCAGTCTGGCAAGTCTATGTGTAAGCTCAACTACAGTGTTCACACCAGCGGCACCTCTCTAGGGTAGTGTCCTGTCTGTGAACAGGAGAGCCATGTGTTACCTGCACCTCTGCACAGTACAGCCACTGCAGTGATCCCTGGCGTACATGTGTCTCCCATCCACCAAGTGAGGTATCACATGAACAGTGCTACTGAGTGTCCCTGCGTGATGTACATAGGAATCATGTTCAAAAGCATGGTGAGTGTCTGGTTTGGGAATGTAACCCTCAAGTACATCCCACTCATCATTGCGTGTGTGCACATATCCATGAGCATGTTGCTCACAGTGGCGTTTGCTTATGTCGCTTATGTGAAGTATATCCATGAATATTGTTGTGGACATGGGCCCTGCCTGTTCAGCAGAGGTCACCCCTGAGTATGTAGTATGCAAATGTGTACAGACGTGGTGTTCGTAGTTCTGCCACATACGTCAACCGTTGGAGCTCAATAAACATCATGGCGTGTTAATGTTGTGGTATGTAAAGCCGTAGCTGTTGTGTAAGGTACACCCTAAATGGGGTGTTGTACCCTTGAATGTGTGTATATGTCTGGAGTTCAGAGGTACAATGGGTGCCTATGTTCCATCTACAAACCCAGTACAGATAAGTGTGGCCACATAGAAGGATATCCATGCCACAGTGGCAATATGGTTATCAAAGGAGTGGGTGTGACATACGTGTGTACTACGATCACGTACAATGTGACATGTATGTAGGGGTCTACCACCTATGTGATAGTCAGTTTTTGAATGGTATAATGCAAAGGGGATGTTCATGCACCTTGTGTCATGCAGCTTGAGGCCATGATATTGATATCAGGTATCCGTCACAGTGACACCCTTATGGAGGGACTCAGTATCAGCTGATGGATCAATCATGGCACTTTGTATGCAGTTGCCTGTAAAGCTAGGCAGGGAAAGTCCCTCTGTGCTAGCCTGTACCTCAGGGAAGCATATACTGAACATGAGGGGCTCTATGACTGAGGACTGTGGTACACCAAGTGTAACTGAAATAACGTAGGTACTATGGTATGCTATCCTCATTGTGTGTGTCCTGTCCGTGAGCCACTTTGCATAACATCCTGAAACATAGGGGTCGATGTGCAGGTGGATGTGTATGTTGTCAATACCAGAATGGAGAACGGTGCTGAAAGGCAATGAGAGGACAATGTAGGCTGTGTGGAGCCCCTTACCATCATCAACTACCCTGGTAACTGTATCAAAGAAGTCCACCAGGAGTAGGTGCCATGCTCTGGCCCTAACAAGACCAACCTGGGTGGCATCAAACGACCGGAGCCCACCAATGTCTCTGTGAATGACTTCCATGATGATGTGCCCCATAGCCTTGCAGAACAGTCCAGTCAGATGTATAGGGCAATAGTCCTCCTTGTGCATTGTGGCACCACCTGTGTGGAGTGTGATAACTGTTGCTGTGTACCATTCAGGGGCCACAATGTCTGATACAAGGCTATTACTGAATATGGTGGCCAAGTGGGGAGACATGTCGTTCAGAGGTTTGTGTAAATCACAGCCTGGGATGTTGGACGGTCACATGGGGTCAGTGTTCCAGGCCATATAGAGTGCAGGTTAGTACTGTGTAGGTGTAACCACAGGGACACTGCAATGTTCCTGCATGGATTGTGGCCCTGTAGGGAGTGAGAGGGTGTAATGTTAGCATTGAACCCATCCACCAGCATGTTGCCAACATCACCTGGTTCTGTAATGTTCCTGAGTAACTGTTGTATGTCAGAGCAGATGTGGGTATTGCCATTGACTACTGACATACCTCCATAATGCCTTGTGGTACACCCTGGAATGTGTCGCAGTAATGTTTACGTAGCTAGTTTCGGAGTATGTGATGAGGGATCCTGTAGCCCTACTGAGGCTGACCAGTGAGCTACCCCACCCATGGGATTGTACTCCACTTTGCAACAGCCTCCACCTGTTGTTGTAAATTATGTCCATGGAACTGGACCCCCAGAGTGGCGTCCATTATCTGGTGGGTACCATCATGGCTCTCTGTGGAATAGCATGATCCATGCAGTCGTGTAAGTGCTAATGAAATGCACTGGGGTATGTTTCAGCATTTGTATGTGCATTGTCCATCTGCATGGGTGTCATGACGTTAACTACTGCTGTCATAAGACGTCTGTAGTAGGTGTTGTAGTACTCTTGTACTGTGTATGCTGTGAAGGGTGTGGTGCCGGGATGTGGATAACAAGGGTGATTAACATATGTTTGGAATCCACCAACGAGGGGATAACCCCAGGTGTGGAACACCAGTCACATGTTGGTAGTGTCCATGTCAAGGATATTGTTGGTCTTGGAGGTGGTGTGTATGGGTTGATCCAGCCGAGTGGAGGTTATGAATCCCAGACAACGTTGGCCTAATGTGTCAGTACATGAGTGGCTATCCCAGTTAAGTGTGGGGTAGTGTCAGTCTCACATCAGTAGGATCTGTCTGAGCCCTACGGTCCAGTACACCAAGAAATGAGGTCTGGTAACCGTGGGGTATGTTGTTGAATCTGTAGCTTGTTACAATGTGTATTGCAATTCTGTCCACAGTTAGTTGCACGTGGAGCACCTTGGATGCATTGTGCTAAGTAACTAGCCAGGATGTGTGTATAACATAGTGGAATATGGGAACACCTCAGCCGTGGGTGTGCCGGTCCAGGTTACATGACTGAAAGGTATGGTCTGTGTATAACCTGTCATTGCAGGTGTGCTCTGCAGAGCCTAGAGGCAGGTCCCAGTCACTGCAGAGATATTGAAGTGGTCCATTATAAGGAGTGCCTTTCCTGCGTGCATCAGAGATGAAGATGTCAAGCATTGCTTCACATGATCCCATGTTTTGCTTGCCTGTTCCCGTTCTGGTGGTGAATGTTACTGGAAACTGTGCAACACAGGCAGTATAGAAGCAGCAAGAGCCTTACATGTTATCTGTACTCCCAGGGCTGACAGGTGCAGGTCATCTGTGCCAAAGCATCGTGTTTTGTTGACCATGTCAGTCAAAGGCGGACAGATATCAGATGGCTGTGGAATGACAGCAGAAGCATAGGCAACTGTTGAAGTGGCACAGTCAGTCATTGTACAGTGGTATCAGGTCCGGATGAATGCATAATGCTCCCCAGGGCTTGGCCCATACCTTCAGTGCTACAAGACCAGTGAGCTATTGCATGTCCCTGCACACGTAGTCTGCGAAGTTGCATCTCAGGGAAGTCACACTAACATGGAGAATGACAGTCAAATTGTACCTGGTGAGGTGTGGCATGGATGCATAGGTTATGTTGCAGAACCAGTTACCCGACAGCAAGATGTAAGCGACTATCACCTTGTGTATCCTGCATAGTGGATCATCAGTGTGACTGCCTACAGAGTCACCTATGACAGGTATTTTTGTGTATGTTATAACACCCTATTGGCTGTATGTGATGGGCACACATGAGTCTGTGGGCTATAAGTTATTGTTATTGTGTTTGGTGATGGGGGCTGCCTTTGGTGCCTACACAGAGTATGGAGAGGTACTGCACAAGTTGTACTCATATGTGTGGCCTGTGGTGGTGGAGATCTTGTGAAAATATGTGATGAGTGGGGTGTGTTGCGAATGTTACACATCCCCACATGATTGTCAGGTTCAGTCAGGGTTGGTGACAGCATTACCCCCAGCAGGGCTGCATATGTGCATCTCCCACAGGCTGTAGTGTCGTATGTTGGGAGGTGAGCATTGACTGTGTACATGAGACAATTGCTCTAGTGCCACATGTATGACATATTCATCATATAGACAGGCAATAGCACTGGTACGTGACAGTTGGACATGCCTGTATATACAACCATGTCTCACAAGATATGCGAGTTAAGTGTGTACAACAGCTGTTGTACTGTAAGCAAGCTGGAAATGTAAGGACAGACAGTGTACTTGTGAGAAATGGTGTGGAATGGGTGCTATATTAATCAGTAGCTCATGAAGTGCTCACAAGTTCTGAACAAGTGCTGAGCATGAAAATAAAATACAGATAGGGTGATGGATAATATTAACCCACAAGTGGTGACGACAGTCATAATTGGTGGCACCCCACTATTACCCTGCTGAGTATGGTCTGCAAGTCCATGAACCATTATCAATGTAGATGTTAGCAGTACAGATGTACATGACAGTACAGATGTTTGACTACATATACCTTCGTATGTCACAGGAGTGTTCTACCAGTGGCCTGTTTGCAGAATTAACAATACAAAAGGTGCCAGAGTGACATGCATATCACACCAGTGCCAGCTACAGTAAAACAGGGTTAATGTGTTGTACTCCACCCTCATTGTAGCCCAAACCACACAGACAAATGTGAGGCATCTGTGTATGTAAGGATGTGAATGGCCATGACCTATGAGCAATAGCTGTCTCAGTGTTGTGAACAACATACAGAATGGGCTTTGTGGGTGAGGTGTGTGACATATGTGCACATTCTGACAGATGATATCAGCATTGTCACCGCTAGGTGAATATCCCTGTACCCATTAACTACCACCTAGGCTGCGGTCAACATTATGGACACTGTGTAAGGGATGGTGCTGTGCAGTTCACCTCCCTGAGTTGGTGACATCTCCAGGCCCCTTAGGTAGTCATACAAGGTACCCATGTCATGACAAGGTGCCATCCATGAGCATGGAGATTATTGGACAGGCATACACAGCACTCGGGTGACCAATATTGGATCACATATCACCTTTAAGGGGTATTGACCATGCGTGGATGGGCAATACCAGCCTTCACAATCCTCACCTCCATTATTCAGCATGCTGTCTTCCTTGCATAAAGACATGTGCTACACTATGATGTTGGACATGCTACATGTCCATATCCTGATCTGAAAGACATACGTCATGGACAGCCACCGTCCTACTACTAGGATCGCCACATGCTGGACAGATCCCTGTGCCATACATGTGACATACTCCCGCCATACCATGCAACCCTATCCATCAAAGCTGCACATGTCATCTCTGTCATACATGGTGTGATGACCACATGGTAGATGTAGTATCAACTGTCTAGATCAGTAATGTGGCACTGATGCACCTCACGGTGGCAAAATGGCTGTCAGATACAGCTAGGAAACCTTGCCTGTACATGCTATAGTTGATAGCCATCCCTGAGAATGACGTCCGACTAGCCATTGTCCTATGTCTATCACATGGGCAACACAGGCGATCCATGGCAGGATGTTGAACAGCTGTACAGTGCTGTGTAGATGTATATAGCAAAACACATGCATGTAAAGTTTTCCATGCATATGTGTGCATTGTCACTGCTCAAGTCCATTAAGGCAGTGTATGTGTTGATATGTGACATATACACAGCATCAAGGTCAACAGCATTACCGTGAACACATCCAGGCATGTGCTGATAGGTAAGAACACCAGTGCAGGCAAACAGACATGCCCACATCAAGACAGCATTCACATGGAGTATGAACAATGTAATGAGGTGACACACATATATGGTGATGATATCCAATGCATAACGGGTGTTACATGTGTGTGAAACAAACATGTCAGTCACGTCAGTGTCATGATGATTTGCAAAGATAACTGTGCAGATGTACTATATTTACTAGAAATGTATGTGCAGCAGTATCTTTGTACATCTCTGATACTGTGACCTGTCACCATCATTATGTCTTACAGATAATGCCTCGTACATGCCTGCCAGCGTACAGCCGCCAGGAGGATGATGTCCTCATCCTGTACCTCCATGAGAACTATGAGGTGTTGTTCAACCATGTGCCACAGCATGCCTAGCAGCATGACGACCTGTGGCAGGATCTTTGCAGGAGGGTGAATGATGTGGGTGGCCATAACCGCACCTACCAGCAGGTGCGCAGACACTGCATGGACTTGATACAACATGCAAAACAGCGTGCCACTGCAATCACCAGGGAACAAGGTGGAACAGGTGGTGGGCCACTGACCCAGCCCCCATTCACACACACCGAGGAGCTACTGGCCAGTCTGGGGACACCCTCAGAACAGCATCCACAAACACTAGCTGCCATCGTGGAGGTGGGGTTTTCCCAAACAATGAGCCTGGAGTTGCCTGGTAAGTCAGTACTGCACATATGACTATTATATCCCATTTAGTTGCATGTGTCACTGTACATTATGTAATGTAACATCATATGCAAGGTATGTTGACACACATGCTGCATACTACAGTATGCTACCCTGTGTATGCACACATGTGCATACTATATGCTATTGTACTGGTGAATGTGTTAAATGCACAGTGCACCCTGTGGCTGTCATACAGTCATGGGATAATGTTCAAACTGCTGTGTCACCCCTATACAGGTAACTCTGGCTTGCCGCACAGACATCAGTCCATTGCAGGTGACACTGTCATTAGTATCAGGCATGTTAAAGCATAGATCTATTCGGCATGTAGCCAGTTAACACTTGTACACTTGATGTTCGGTTAAGTCACGATATATAGGTCGCATCACCCAGCATTCACACTGGCTACCCATGTGCAATATATACAAATGAAATGATACACCGACATGAAACCACAGTATTTGTCATTTCTACATGTGTGGACAGCTGTGCACACAATGGTGGAGGTGTTGTACAATGTAGACATATGTACTATACATTGGAACAACACGTGTGGTATGCAAACAGTACCACACAGTGAGCTGTGATATGGGCAGCCTACAGGAGTCACCATTGTGTTATATGCCCCTGCAATGGGTGCACACATTGTGATGTGCCATCTGACATATCCCAGACATGTAGTGTTCTGGCTGCAATATTGTCACACTATCCCATAACCCATACCCCACATACCAAACATACAACCCATTGTCTGCATAGCCCTGTGGATGGTGACATATCTGACATCTATGGGTGTATGTCATATGGGACAACACAGACATGTGAGCTAGACGGCCATCACACACATTTGGCCAACACATGTGCACACATGGCCATGGGGGATGGCCAGAGACATGTAGCCACACAGTAGATGTGATGTGTATACACCCTGTTGCAGATTATCCACACATGGTCCAATTATAGCCTTAGTTGACTAATTATATAGTTGATGTGGTACACTGGACATTCTAAAAGCCTGTGCACAGCTAGTGGAGGTGTCACTGAAGCCTACCATATAAGATGTGTTGAACATCACGACTGTGTCATAGCATGACAGTAGTCACCTGTACAGCTTCCACAGACATTGACACCACATCAGGCCACAGATACTGTACATTTCCCTTGCTGCTGTAGGACAACACCATTAGCTGTGCACCTCGTGTGTGTGGTACATCAATGTCATGTGGGACATGGTGAATTGACAAGTCTGCTATGTGTGGACATGGTTGCCAGGCAGCTAAGACTCTGTAGTAGTTGTGCAGGGGTGTCATCTGTAGGTCCTCCAGTGACCTGTCACATGACACAGCATGGTTTGTTGTGTATAGACCTCAGCATCATGGGTCACAATCCACAGTTATGTCATGGGTATACATGCAGTTATGGCTATGCAATGTGTACATATTATACACTGTATAGCAATATAGACGCATCATGATGCCATGCAGTGGCACAGTGTCTGTACTTCACACTGTATAGCAATGTAGATGGCTCACACTACCCTTCCATGCTCATGCACATTTGCTAAACATGCATTCTATCTGTAGGGCATACAGACAACACTGCAATGTGATGCCCATTACGACGCTGTACATGTGTCAGGGCACCATTGTGTCAGACATGTATGCATGTTAATGCACACGTCAGCAGATTACATGTCAAGGTCACGTCAGCCATGTGTACTGTTATCCTGTTCTGGTCCACATGGTGTATCACTGGGATGCATGCATGCTACCAAGATTGTGTGAACTGCATGGCTACTCATTTGACACCTGCTTGCTGTAGTGTGCATCCCAGGGAGGTATGCTTACTAACACTATTAATGTCTGAGCTGCATGCCATCTGCTGTATCACATGCATGCTGCATGCCGTCTGTCAAATCACATGCATGGTGTGTCTGCGTGTGTCTGTGTGAGTCTGTGTGTGTGTCTGTGTGTGTCTGTGTGTGTGTGTGTCTGTGTGTGTGTGTCTGTGTGTGTGTCTGTGTGAGTGTCTGTGTGAGTGTCTGTGTGTGTCTGTGTGTGTGTCTGTGTGTCTGTGTGTGTGTGTCTCTGTGTGTGTGTCTGTGTGTGTCTGTGTGTGTGTGTCTGTGTGTGTGTGTCTGTGTGTGTGTCTATTGTAATTTAGAGTCTTTCTTTGCATTCACAGGTGATGTAGGTGCGTTACCCTTCTGCGGTCCATCTGATGTTAGTGTCCCCACAGATACTAGCAGTGATGAACATATGCATGAGGTACAGGCAGGGTTGTCAGGGGCTGAATCTGTGCCAATGGTTGCCATACCAGCTATGTCCCCCTCTTCCCCGCACACAGTTCTGCTGCCAACACATACCGCATCACCAGTGGCCATAAAGGAAGGACAGTCAGCATCTGTTAGAGTGGAACAGGAACGTGTGGGGGCTACAGAAGGTTTGTCTCCACAACATGGTGTCAGTGTAATAACCGCAGATGTGCCACACAGGCATGTGGCCGGTGCTGCTCGTAGGAGGACCTCTGGCAGACATGCACCTGCAGGACAGAGTGCAGCAGCTGGTATCACCAGACGCATGTTCCAGACTGTAATGGCAGCACAGGCACGTGCTGAATGGCAGAACAGAGAAGGGCAGAGGCTGAGGCTGCAGAGAGCTGCTATCCATACCCTAAATGACAACATCCAGGCATTGGCAAATGCTCAACAGCAGATTGCTGATGTTCTGGACAGGCGATTGGGTGACATGGTTGGAATCCTTGACCATGGCATGGCAATCTGCAAGCATGAGCTGTCTGTGCTGCAACATCTGGTAGGAGTGAGGCATAGGCCACATGGACTTAGGCCAGCTACACCACCTAGTGCAGGTCAATGTGAGCGTGCCACTTCACATGCCCACTCCCATAGTGCCGGTAGCAGTAGCAGTGCAGCTGGTGCTGCGCTGTCCACACCAGGACACAGCAGGCCACATGGATGTGGCCCTGGATGTTCCCAGTGGGGACACAGTTCCAGTGGACATGTGTCATCGGACAGTAGCCAGTCTGTACCTCCACCTGGTAGTGCCCATGCAACCCCTGGCAGGCACAGGTCACATGGCCATGGCTGGACACAGTGAGCTGTACAACCTGGTCTGTACAATCTGGAGCTGTCAATAATACCCCTGTGTAGGCCTCACAAAAGGCAGAACTGTGTGCACACATACATGCACACAGCAAACACATCTGTAGGGCACCACAGCACCCACATGCATATGGAACAGACATGTCTAATCATATCACCGGCCCTTACCCACGCACATGATGTCATCCATTGGTGTAGCCTATGCCCCTGGAAAACATTATCACTGTGTGCATATGATGAAGCCTGTGCCGCATCCCTGTCATCCACACCATCGGTGCAGGGACATGCTCAAATGGTCTGATGCACATGGTGAACAGAATAGTGAGAGAAGTGTATATTACATTAGTTGTGTAAGAATAGTGAGAGAAGTGTATATTACATTAGTTGTGTAAGAATAGTGAGAGAAGTGTATATTACATTAGTTGTGTACTGTTGACATGCACAAGACATACCATGTAGTACAGGTTTAGCATGCATTGTTATATGTTCACAGTATGTGTCTCGGTAACAACAGTAAGAGCATGTTGGTAATGATGCCCTGGTCTCTCCTTATGGTCTACTTGCATGTGCCTACAGGTAGCAGTGTTTGCAGTCTCCCATGTGTAACTGTGGAGTACTCACAGGCATGTATGGCAATATCAGCATGCTATACGTAGCCTCAACCTGACTGTTGGAAAGGCTAACATACCACAGATGTCCACACATATACTGATCCAGAAGCATGTGGGCAGTTTAATAGGCTACAGTGGCTAGAGACGTGACATCCATACCAGGTCATATCACAGGTATGTTGACATGGTGCAGGGGTTGTACACAGCGGTCTGGCCGATGATAACGTTAGAGGCCACTTGATAGCATGAGGCCTCACTGTGTAGCAGTAATACCCTGTCACATTACAGGAACATGCCCACACTCACGGGGTCAACAACGCTATAACGCACACCCCATAGTGTTGAGGTGAGGACCGCTGCCTATGTGGTAATCACCCTCACAGTACTGTGCACACACACAACGCGACACAGAGAAAGAGCATGTACAGGTAGCCAGTACGGCTGAGACCGATGGCATCAACAGGGTAGTAGACTGCATCACCATGAGGGGTTAGGGATCCTGTGTGTTCTGTATGGTAGCATACACCCTCACTCCATGCACCAGACAGCCATACATACACACACACACACACACACACACACACACACACACACACACACACACACACACACACACTGTGGAGACCACAAATGTCATTCACATACGGATTGCTGATATGTGTGTGATACACACACCAACCCTGCCTACGTCATGCTTTCCACACTGCAGTATGTACAGATCTCTACAACAGTGTACAGGGGTGTGTAACAATTGGGATGTATTCCCCACCATATGTGGCATATATGGTCACACAAGCAAACACACATGGCAGTACTGTGAATGATACACCTGCTATATGATGATACGTCTGACAGACGCAGCAGTATTGGCCGCATTATGTGTACCAACGCTACGTCCGGCAATTGTGCTGCTATATGCACAAGGGAGGATGTAAGTGTTACAGGTGTCAAGTAACTTACAGTCAGTAACACCTGACCGCTGTGTAGGTTTTATGTCTTCACCATCAAGTAACAGTAACATAGTGTACTGTTTGCACATGTAATGGCAGGATGGCGTGTGACACACCTGTGAGCCATCCCCGGCAAACATCCATCTGCACAGGTGAATCACCACTTTATGTACACACGTCCATCCATACCTGATGTACATCCTACCTTACTGCCAGTATGTCACCATATACAGGTGTCAATGATGGGGTTGCATTGCAACTGCATGTTGTAGTTAGGCACAGATGAGTTACATACATCAGCTACTGCACATGCATGGTAGCTGCATGCACACTACAAATTGTACATGTGTGTTGATCCTACATGCCTGTCATGTAGCCATGTTTGTATGCATTGCAATTGGTGGACATGTGTGATGACATATATAACACATGGACTGTTGTATGATATGCTGGGTTTCATGGGTAACTAGTACAGAGGGAATGTGTCCTCAGTCAACATTGCTACCTCATGTACTGTTAGCATTCAACAGCCATGGACCCACCTTCCATTTGCATGTGTGTGATTGCTGTAGCCACTTGTCTGCACGGAGGACAGCAAAAGCTATGCTATGTACATATGTGTTGTGTGTGTGGTCCATGCACATATCCACTGCGATTACATGTATGTCATATCCAAACGTGTTTTCTTTGGTGTACAGTGACAGTCATCTGTCACAGCTGTCTAAGATCCAGGGCCCCTGGTATGTGTAGAGCCGACCTGGTTATGTACAGTGGTACATTGCAATGCATAACATATGATGGAACCCTGTTGGTACATGTGCAGTCTGCACAGTTGCTGTAGACCTATGTACAGACCACTGGTCATGAGTCACACGGTGTTGTGGTAATGTATGGCTGTGTATTGCTGGTCCAACAACATGATGATGTCTGAGGGCTACATTGTAGACTGTGTTATGTACCTCTGTGATCTGCACCTGAGACATCTGTGATGGCTCCTGAGTGTGACTGGTCAGTACATGTGAGTGGCCTTCATGTACGTGGGGACAGTAACACCATACTGTGCCCTTCCGTGTTTAGAATCCGTGTGCATGCAAGACGGCCCTTTGCAACTGCTAAGTGTGTGAGCATGCCCAGTATACAGTTGTGTACATGGACACACAGTACATTCCACACTGCGCCCTTCCGTGTTTAAAATCCGTGTGCATGCAAGATGGCCCTTTGCAACAGGTAAGTGTGTGAGCATGCCCAGTACACCGTTGTGTAGATGGACACACAGTACTTTCCAAACTGTGCCCTTCCATGTTCAGAATCCGTGTGCATGCAAGATGGCACTTTGCAACTGCTAAGTGTGCGAGCATGCCCAGTACGCCGTTGTGTAGATGGACACACAGTACATTTCAAACTGCGCCCTTCCATGTTTAGAATCCGTGTGCATGCAAGACAGCCCTTTGCAACTGCTAAGTGTGTGAGCATGCCCAGTACGCCGTTGTGTAGATGGACACACAGTACATTCCAAACTGCACCCTTCCGTGTTTAGAATCCGTGTGCATGCAAGACAGCCCTTTGCAACTGCTAAGTGTGTGAGCATGCCCAGTACACCGCTGTGTAGATGGACACACAGTACATTCCAAACGGACGTGTGATACTAAGCGTGTGGGCATGCCCAGTGACACCTTGTGTCGGTGATGTGCCTCTGTGTATGGGCATGGCCATTATCCTGTATAGCGATAGTGGTCATCCAGGCAACAGATGTCCATTTTCAACGTCACGATGGATGCCTACACTGAACACACTGGTTGACTGTCTCGAAGGGTGTACTGTCTGTGGCGCGTGCTGTATCTATGTAGTGTTGTTGTAATGCTCCATAGATATTTAGTTGACCTGATCACACCACTGCCATGTGTTTGTCTACGTCTACCTTGGGACAGTAATATGCTTTCAGACTGCTCACTCTCTATACATTCCCTATCGACATCCTTGCCTTTGCGGATGATGTCATCCACCTAGAAGCATGGCTCTGGGAGTGCTGTGTTCAGTAATCTCGGTAGCACGTTCTGTAACTGCGTAATGCCGTAGTGTGATAAGTTAGTTAGGTGTATGTTCGACTCCCAGCCCTGCCAAGTGTGTGTGTGTGTGTGTGTGTGTGTGTGTGTGTGTGTGTGTGTGTGTGTGTGTGTGTGTGTGTGTGTGTGTGTGTTTCTGTTAGAAAAATATGTATTAATGCATATGTTTAGTGCTTATTAGAAGCTAAAAGGGTTAACAAATTTCATTCTATTTTATGTACAGCTTAATTCTGTATGAAATTATAAGATGCTTTTTCAAACTGCAGTATGCTTTCTGAAATTGCAAGATGCTCTCTGACCTAGTATTTGCTAGCACAGCAAAATTCATGTTTATGCCTTTTGGAAATGTACTGAGAAGCAGGTGATTATCTGCTAGGTCAGGAAAATGAATGAATAGTGAATGAATAGAACAATACTGTTTTCTATAATGTGATTGAATATGAACAATCAGCCCTGTTCATGTTGTGAGAACATGCACAGATGTGGAAAAGAAGAGATACATCAAACAAAGACTGCTTGAAGAAATGAACTGTAATCTGTACTTACTTTGTGCTCGAATTAGCCATAGTACCTTGAGTGGTAACATTGCATAGTGAGAAGTTATATCAGACCGGTGGTCATCAAGGCCACGTTGTTTTTCTTAGGAAGTTTTTTTGTAAACTTGATAGGCCAGCAGAAAATCATGGACAAACAGCTGCTGTGAAATAATATTGAAAGAACTTGTGATTTATTACGTCACCTTAGTAGGCAATACCTTGTAAGAAATGTATAAAAATAGTTTCACTTCCTGATTCTAGTTAGACAAACTCTGTAGTAGCACGTTTTTGTCTCCTTGCTGCAAGATTAAAGTGCCTTAACCTGAACCTGCCATGTGTTGATCATTTTGAAGTTATTTTTCCTTTGACAGTTTCCAGCTGCCTGGGGACATAGTAATGCTTTTAGACACCTCACACCACATACATTCCCTATCGGCGTCTTTGCCTTTGCGGATGATGTCATCCACCTAGAAGTATGCCTCTGGGAGTGCTGTGTTCAGTAATATCGGTAGCGTGTTCTGTAACTGCGTAATGCTGTAGTGTGATAAGGTAGTTAGGTGTATGTTCAACTCCCAGCCCTGCCAAGTGTGTGCCTCTGTGTGTGTGTGTGTGTGTGTGTGTGTGTGTGTGTGTGTGTGTGTGTGTGTGTGTGTGTGTGTGTGTGCGTTTCCAGCTGCCTGGGGACAGAGTAATGCTTTTAGATGGCTCACACCATATACATTCCCTATCAGTGTCTTTGCCTTTGCGGATGATGTTATCCACCTAGAAGTATGCCTGTGGGAGTGCGGTGATGCCAGAAATCGGTAGCGCGTTCTGTTACTGCATAATGCTGTAGTGTGGTAGACTAGACAGGTAGATGCTCGATTCCAGGGCATGGCAGGTGTGTGTTTGGCAGTTATACTGTATATGTTGGTATCTGTGGGTGGCTACCTGCAGGATGTGTCCAGTTTGTTTTGTTGCTGACCTATTCAGTGTCCACAGCCCGCATATTCTGCCAAGACACTGGGTTGTCAACACATATAGTCGCCAATAGGACTGATGAGTAACTGTCAGCAGCCCTACTCTTACCCTTGCTACGATCTGGCCCGTGTGAAGCAACATAACACACGTGCCTCGATATTAACAACACTACATGATTCAGGTGACACATGTAGTTTCCTTTCCATTCCTGTCTAATGCATTGCTGTCATGTTGTTTGCTGTTGTGATATAAATGCCATATCTACATATGTGTGTACATGTATATGTGTGTATGTATATATACATATATATATGTCCATGTATATATGTCTACAAATAATATATGTGATATATGTAGATGTAGAGGTGGACATAGATGTGAACATATGCCTGGGGACATCAGCACTATTGACTATTTGTGCCGGATGATCTGTACATGATAACCTGGGATCTATGTATATCTGCCATGGCGTGGTGTTAATGCACATCGTGTGTGGTGTGTAGGGCCACGGGTTGTAGTCGTGTAGACATCGGTTATTTTGTTGCTGGGAAGACCATGGGACATCGAATATGGTGATGATAAGGCACCTGTTGCCAGTTGTGTGTGGATCTGAGTGACACTGAGCAGTGGTTAATATGTTGGAGGTCGGTATGGGTCATATAACTATTCATTAGAAGACTATACTATGCAGATGAGGTTGACTATGGTGTATCACATTTATCACCAGGGTGTGCTGCTGTTCCCTGGAGTGTATGTGTGTAGTCAGCCAGGTGCAGTCCTCGCATATAGTTGACAGCATGTTAGGGGGGTCAGGCATACTGTACGTACATTGCAGAACTGTGCCTCGGGACTGCTCCTGCCTTAGCAAACCTAAGCTAGGGGTGTGTCTATACCTGCCTGGTGACATTGGGAGGGATGACAGCAGTGGTGGGGTAGTCAGGGTGTACAGGCTGCACAAACAGGTGTTGATCAGCACAATCAGCTGATGACATGGCCAGCCCACACATGAACAATACATTAATGCAAGCAAGCAGCATACACACATGTTTTGTCCACACTCTACACCACCGGTGTATACCTGCAGGGACATTTCACGTCCAACCAAATGACACAGGCTGCAGCAGGCAACATATACCAACATGTGCAGGAGGCTGGGGCAGTGCGGATGTGTATGCAGCTGAACAACCCTTACTGGGGTGACATAAGACTTTATAGACCGAGGGTGACTTACCAGGGTCTACATGGGCTGGGGATGTTGGAGCACTATGGGGTGGACAGAGACCTCCTACAGCAGCTTGTTGACCTGTGCCTAACACATCCAACAGGCCGAGGGGATCGCATCACAGTGGATACCATGGGATGTGTTGGCCTAGGTGTACTAGCCACAGGTACCTCACACAGAACAACTGGGGATATCATGGGTATCTCACAGGCATCTGCATCCAGAGTATTGCACCAGTTCACAGATGCCATGTCAACACATGCTAGTGAGCATGCACAGGTCCTCCACACACGTGATTAGTGGACCAGCAATATGAATCTGTTCAACCACATGGATGAGTACCCTGGGGTACTGGGTGCTATAGCCTGCACACGTAGCACCACCAGGGGAGCAGGGTAGGGCCTACAGTCAGTGCAGGGCCATACCCTCCAACAGCTAGGCCCTATGTGATGGCCAGGGCATGAGACTTGAATGTGTGTGCTGTCTGCCCTGGAAGCTGTGATGTGTCCGATATATGGTGTCTGACACAGCTGTAGCCCACCAATGCCTATGTGGACATCCCCTACAGTCTCCTAGTGGGGGATGCTAGGTAAACTCTGGTGTAGTGGCTTATAACACCCATCAGCAATGCACACACACCTGAACACTCACACCATACTGAGGCGGATGCACAGGCAAGACATATGCATGTACATGTGTTTGGGATGCTTGGTTCACAGTTCTGGTATCTGGACACATCTGTTGAGGCTCTGCAGTATTCACAAGCTACATGCATGCATGTTGTTATGTTATTTCCTATGCTACACAATGTTATCCTGCAGTAACAGTTGCAGCAGGAACAGCATGGGGCAGGGCCACACAGCCTAGCACCACTGCCAAGGCCTGTACAGGCACAGTGTGACTTGGTGAAGGAACTACCTGAGTAGGGCACAGTTGGCAACAGCCCGTGCACAGTATGACCTGCCCTTGGCAAAGAGGCAACACAAGGCATATGCACTGACACAGTAGGTACCCATGGATTTCCCCTCTCTGACCCGCACACAGTACAAGGGATGCCAAACATGACAGTACCTGTGCTCGGCCATGTGTGGGAGGTGCACTGTGTGCATCCGACATAGGCAGCACTCCAGCACCATCCTCAAGTCTGTAACACAACCAGAGTATGTCTATTGACCTAACAAGTGGGAGTTGTATTAGAATGTGTACTTACCCATTGCTCTGGTATGTATGTGAGCATACAAGTGACTGTGGTGGCCAAATGTTAGGGCAGCAGACAGTACACATCCATAGTGGCACCATGACCTCTGTAGCACATACAGGGGTCACAGTGGTAGCCTGTAGTACACAGGGTGTCCTAACCCACTGCAGATTATGGGCTGACCATCATGTGTGTCCATACAGCCCACACATGTTCCATGCAGCTGGACAGATGTGGACCAATACAGACAAATGATATATGATGGCCTATGGATATGCCCAATGACTGACCCCAACCCCCTATGACACACACACAGATGACAGCAGGCCAGGCTGTTTGATGTAGGATGTGTAATAGGATGTCCAACACCACTGTGCTGGTAATTAATGCTGGGAACTGACGTACCCTGGTATCCCTCCAACCAGCAATTTAGGTAGGTCTACACACACTGACATGGAGTACCCGGCAGACCAGTACAGTAGCAGCAGATGTGTACAACTGTTGGCTGTGCCCCCCATCTCACCTACACATGTGAGAGTCATGTGCACCACCCCGGTGCTGTGTAGGACTGTGGTTGTGGTTGCATGTCCCCCCATGCTATACAGACATGTAGCAACTGTCAATGCCACATGACCATTAGCTACCCTGCAGACACAGCATGTCACCTGTCTGTGTAGAATGGAGGGGTCAGCAACACAGTACTAACTATCTGGAATGTGACACATGCAATACAGTTGACCATACTTTGCATGATCACACACATGATGGTATTGTCAGTCTACAACATGTGTAACAGTCATACTGGGCATGCTCACACACTGAAACACAGGATGGCCAGGCATGCACACACCAGTGGTCCGGACATATCTTCCAGTACATTGCTATAATGTTGGATGTCTGTGCTGTATGGTGTTTGCGGTCTATTGTCTGTACATATGCCATGGTCTATTGTTAATTCACATGAGCTATGTGCGCAGGTTACTTCTACCATCACGTGTATAGGGCAGTTCTTTGTTTGCGGACAGGCCAATGTCTTTGGATACAAACCGGGTAAGGCACAGTCCAGCAGGTGGGACTGTTGTGCATGGGTTTGCACAGTGTTAAGCACTGCTCACCTCTGGTCACAGCACCTTATACACGTTTACACTCCACATTTCTTTGACAGGGCACTACTGGCATACTGGTAGACAAACACGCTTACAGCCGCTCGCTCTCCGACATTTCCGCTTACATTTGTCACTCACGCTGGGTGTGTGTGATCCCTTGTGATGTGTATTACATCAGACTACATGACTACAGTATCGGGTATGAGTAACCATTTTGCGAGGGCAGCCATTCGACTGTATGGACTCGGCGGCCTGTCCAGTGATGTAATCATATTATATGCGTGTTCCTCATACGATCTGCTCCCATCTGCCTGATACATGGGAACCGATACTCTGCAATGCTGACATGTGACTTGAGTTTGTTAATGCAGCTGTCTGCTGAGTCATGCTACCGCATACAAACTGCACGTTGACCACCTTTCAGCTTGCACAACGGGAGACTGTAGGAGTGACACCTTTCCCACTTTGCATGGGACAGTCCCTCATCACACATCACATGTGACAATACCAGAACTCTCCACCAATCGGGGACACATTTCTGCAGAATCAGGGACAGGTCATGAAAAACAGGGACAATTTTACAAAAGTAGTGCTATTAGCTTGACACATTGACAGAATCAGAGCATATGACATAAAACACATATTCTGAAGTAACACTTGTTTATAACTCTTACTTATTGTCATTAGTCAGTAAGTGTAATTCACCACCTTTCCTTCAACAGCCACTACATTTAGGAGGGATTAAAAAGGACACAGTTAGACTTTCAGTCAAACTCAGGGATGTACCTGACATTCAGGGACAGTTGAGTGGTATGGACAATACTCCAGCCATTTCAACTGTCCTGATTAGGGGACCTTCTCATGTTGTAGGTGTCTGTACTGGTTGCTTGTTACAGGTCTTGTATACCTGACAAGTCGATATGTCATATCTAGCAGCATAAGCAACTATACTGCTGCTAGACTACGCTTTGATTTGCTCCGATATGTATATTTTTGTACTATGCATGTCTGTAAGTATGTTCTGCCCTGGTACATCTGACAGTTCTACAGAGCAGGTTCCACTTTGGCTGTTCAGACTGGTGGCGGCCCTATAGACCCTATATGTAGAGCTATCACATGAGTCGAGGCAACACATACCCACAGCATACCTCTCAACTGTCCCTGATTTTCAGGGCTGTCCCTGATTTTGAATCAAATTTTAACTCTGTCCCTCTTAATCCCTCCTAAAACTAGTGACGTTAGGAGGAAAGGTGGTGAATTACACTTCATGAATAATGACAATAATTAAGAGTTACAAACTTTTTTTACTTCAGAAAATGTGTATTAATTCATATGCTCTGATTCTGTCAATGTTTCCAGTTAATAGCTCTAATATTTTAAATGTGTCCATGATTGTCCTTGTGTTTTCTTGACTTGTCCGTGATTCTGTTGAAATTTGTCCCCAACTGGTTGAGAGGTCTGACCCACAGCCAGTAGTACACAGATGACCTCCACGGTTTGCATATGTTAAGGTTATTCATGTAGCATTATAATTGATAATACTGTTTCCTATTACATGTAGCTGTTACTGATACAACAAATTGATGTCTGACACCACTACACACAGTATATAGCCTCCATTCCCAAACTCACAGGCCATGTGCCATAACTGTCATTTTGCAAGACACAACTGCCCAGACGGGTGTGCCCCTCAGGCATACGGGTGTTTAACCTCTTCTATTATGCTATCATCTACCTGAGGTGGTCAGCAACTTATGCACTTTTGGTCAGTAGCAGAACTCACATACCAATGGGTGTGACTGAACACCGTATCAGGAACAATGCATAACACCCTGCGGGACACATTTAGATGATTGGTTCTATTAACCAGACACATTCACAGTCACAGAACATATGTATTCATTCACGTTTGTCAAGGTACATGCCACTTATGACTCATACATGTTGTCGTCTGTCATTACCTGTATTCCGCCACCTGTTCACCTAATATCAGTAGCTCTGGCAGTGTTTAGTTGGACTTTGTTACATTCTGATACATAACTATGGACGTCCATGCTAATCGGGTACATGGCACTGTGTAGGTCTCTATGTATTCCCCGATGGTTTACAAACTATCCGGTAGATGTGCTCTTCCGGTTTGGGAGGTGTAGGCGTATGCTATGCCCACATAGGAATATTAATGACATCCACTGGGCGGGCCTACTACATCACTGCCAACCAGCACCTGCACACTTAAGCCCATTAATGCATACTCATGGTCCACCTACCTGGAACCCCTCTACAGCAGTCGTAACAAATACTTACTGTGAGTGCAGCTGGGGTATGAGCACACCCCTACACATTGCCCACTCTCCCCATCTCGGGACACGTCGTACATTTTGTCAACCCATGTATTATCACACTTGCACAACCTACTGTTCCATGTACACCTACATCCTGCTCGTATTAGTGTCAGCAGATTCTTTCATACCCTGAATTTTTGGGGTCCCGCAAGGGACACCGTTATCCATGTTTAAAGTGTAGACCTTGCAGAACTCTCCCACTGGTCCTTTCCTACCGGTGTTTTGGACAGAGGCAGTGTACTGATCTGTATTGCCTGTCTGTATGTCTGTCTGGCCTAGCTGGGTGATGGGGGGTACAATGTTTCTTTATTGGACCTCCCAGTCATAAATGCCCGGGTGTAAATATGTTATCCCTAATTGCTGTGAAGTAACCTATTGATGTGAATGTGTATATCTACACTGACATATAGTTTGTTTTGTGTGTATGTGTATATATCACTACCTGTTGTTTGTGCATATATATCTATCTATATATATCCGTAGTATATCCTTGTGTGTGTGTATATATATATATATATATATATATATATATATATATCCGTATGGATATATATGTGTATGTAAATTAATACAGCTATGTGTATATATACGTTTTTATCTATATATACATCTGTGTGTCCGTTAACCTATACATTTCCCGGACATGGACACTTACACATGCGTATTGGTTTTATCCCTGCATCAACAGCATACTATTGCCTTAGTCATTCTGACACCGACACTTCACTCCAGTGAACTTGTGCTCAGTATATTGCATGTTATGCAGCGGACAGATGTCGCAAGTTTTTCATGTCTGGGGTGCCGCTGCTAACTGGGTTGTGATAGTGTCATTTGACCTATTCCTCGTATGCGCAGCCTACTATTCCTGCTACTGTGTTTGTTTCTGTACACGTTCATATTATTACTGTTGATAGGATGTGTGTTTGTGTTACTCTGACTGTACATCAACAAATTGTTGTCTTCATGTAGTTGTGTCTTTCTGCTTTTCCCAGTTTGGGGTTGTCACAGCAGAACTCCGTTCCGCTCATGGGTGGAATAGAGGTTTTATATGCCGGGCTGCCAGACCTGATGCACAACATCCGACAACGATACGCCCATTCACGCATGTCTCCACGCAAACCACGCTCTATCTGGGAAATGCAACTACGTACTAGCTGACCTCCACGGGCCACTCCATTGCACCCGGCGCAACATACCCTATCACTTCTGTGTCCATACTCGCATATCCATGGTTTCTCCTGCACACCCGTGTTGAGTTTCCCCGCATAACAACCATTATACACCTGATATCGCAGTCATGACACACCTTTACACATTGCCCTCTCATGAGCGTTGGGGCCCTACACACATTTTGTACTGCCTCGTGTATTCACAGGCTCACCATCAATTCATATTTGCACATGCGTGCCTTTTCTGGTGTTATGGATTACGACCAATTTGCTGGTTACAAGTGTAGGTGGTCGCAACATGTCCTACATTCCGTCTGTTTACAATGTTGACATAGCACTTCAACGATGTTATGGCCACTGGTATAGCCCTGCCTCTGGTGTGGAGAGTGGTGCTCTACCCACACTTGTGCAGCTTTATGTGACATACGCTGCGAGCACTTCATAATTCCTAACTTGCTCTGGATTCCCTTCACAACCCATAGGTTTGCTTTCATCTTTCAGCGTTCCTAATATATATATATATATATATATATATATATATATATATATATATAGAGAGAGAGAGAGAGATATGTGTATATATAGATATGTAGCTATATAATTGCATATTTCTGTTATGTCTGTGGATATTTATCTATACACACATCTATCTAACTATATATATATATATGAAAGTTACAGCTGTAGAAGACAACATACATTTGCTATGCTAATAGTTGCGTACACCCATGCAGGCCCACTTGCATCTACTTATTCTGAGTTACATATGTTTACAGGCACATCTTTAGGATTACATGTGCCTTATTCCTTATGACAGTACCACTTTGATGGAATCCGGTTAACGGACCCATGCGAACACGGTCACCTTTACATGTTTAAATGTTGGCTTTACAGCACAGAGGCATTCATTACACAATTAATATGTGCTATAGTCGTACTTGCACCGGGAATGCCTTTACGTTGGGCGGATGCTGTAACCACTACACTATTGTTGTTCTGGCTCATTTATATGTATACCCATGGTTCATAGCTACTCTGACATATGCCTCACCGCTTCCCTTACACAGCAGGCATCCAGTCTCCTTCTGGGAAAACTGCAGTACTACAGTTAGGACATTCCCTGTTTCCTACTGCTCTGGACCTGTGCTGCAAGTCTACTCACTCCAAGGATATTCATAACTCCTACGCTTATAGTCCTCGCACATTCACATGTTTGATTGTCAGGGTGTTCATGTGCTGGTCCGGGTTTAGGCTCGGCTGACTGGTGACTAGTACTGCCCTGGCGCTGTTCAAAGATCAGATGTAGCACATGGACAGAGTTAGTCCAGAGTTTAACATTCTACCTGTGTTTACAGATGCAGGTGTTTGGGCACCTCTGACCACATTATTGGGTTGGTGCTACATAATTTAGGGCGGGGAGTAGTTTCACTACATAATGCAGGTTGTGGGGGGGGTTTCCATTCCCATTTGACTATTTTATTCATTCATTTATACATGCAATGAATTTTATTCTGGACATCTGTTATGAAATCACTACAGGTATGCAATAGTCTTGTCAACAGCTGGGACAGTTGGTTGGTGTATGTGTACAGACCTCTCTGATACTCGGGGACTCCTGTCTACAGTGACGGACAAGGCTATGACAACTCAGATTCGTAATGCTACTAATTGTCTGCAGTTAAATGCATCTATTACTCTTCATTGTTGTAAGTAGTCATTCTCATTCAACACATTTCCCCCAAAGGGCACTGGCTTTGTGAGTTTTTAAGGCTCTGGCCAGTTATTGTGCAAATGCTCTGACCATTGGTATCGTTGACATTGTCATATCTACAGGTTGTGCTGTATTCTGGTGACTAGGGTTGGCACCTTTTCAAATGGCCAAGATGGGACATTTTCGGAACACATCAGGTTTTACAAGCTGACACATACCCACGGTCAGTACAACGGATAGAACTTTACTTATTTGCCTACATAAAAGCCTATTGTTGTAGCGGTTTATTTGCTTATTCTGTTTCTTGTAACATTTAGGTATTGTAGATACTGCAATAATTATTTTCTGCTACTATTACATAACATATGGGACATAATTATGTCCTACAATCCCAGGACATTTGCCATGTGAAATGTCTTTTGTCAGGACACAACTGTCCAACGATGGACTGTCCCTCGTAAAGCGGGACAGATGAGAACCCAACTGCGGACACCAGATTGTTTGGGCCAACACATAGCCACGGTCACTGCAGGTTTAGAACAGTCATTTGTTTCCTAGCTGTAAGCCTTATACCTTTGGCACTTTTGTTGTTTGCCTGTTTCTTGTACGAATTACATTTGATCTATCCTGACGTGACCACTTTAGGCAACTGTTACATGCAGTATGGTGCATAGTTATTTCGTACGGTCACAAGACATTTGGCATTGTACCATTGTTGGTCAGGTCACACCTACACACACATTAATTGTCCCTCACACAGTGGATCAGGGGTATCCTGTTTACGTTAGTGCCTTCATCACCCTTATACCATGTGCCACTATGCGAATGTGTGCAATATATTCTCTTGCTTATTCATATCAGGACACGTGCGTCACGGGCAGGTGTTTGATCCTGGGTAGCAGGTTATGCATGACCATTTAGGGCAGGACAGTGTTGTGCACCTCTAATGCACATTCCAACTTGTGTCCAGATATCTACAGGACTGGACTTTGTGTCTTCCATTCTAATGTTTACACAGGTTACGTATCCCCTGAGGGATATCCCAAAAATTGGACAAGACCAAAACAAGACGAATACTGACCATTTTTCTGGCATTATGAAAATGTGCTGGGGGTTTTACATGCAAGGGATACATAGTGTGCAATCCTGCAACTGCTAGGGTGACACTACCTATTACATATGAATAGTGGTCACTATGTGTAGATGTGGCTGCACCAAACCAGTAGGCCAAGTATGGCTGGATTTGGTGGACGTTCAGGTAAGGGAGCAGGTTGTGTGATGTGGAGGGGATGCTGGGTAGTCCATTATGCATCCAGGTGTGCTGCATTTGTTATGGCCAGTTCCATCAGGACCAATCTGTGGGTATGTGCCAGTGACATGTCTATACATTTGTATCGCACATTTCAATATTCATATGTTTGTTGGATTGTGTTCTATATTTTCTGTCTGGTTGTATTGCAGCTGTTTATACATGTGTTTGTGTTTCTATCAGCTTCTATCATACACCTCTGGTTGACCTATTCTGCATATGACACAGTATAGAGGATTGTACCATTACCCATCCCCTCACACACACGCATATTCCTCACACCCCATACATCACTGCTTTGGTTGTTGGCCCATGACATGGCCAGAGTAACACATTGAATACCCTACATATGTCAGGTACCTGTATGGTTGTGTGGACTACCCTGCCATGTTTGCTTTCCACATGCTATAACTCCCACACATAGGTACACACCCATACTTAACTTTCATTACAAGGTTGGTATACCTGGGTACTACCCATTCAACTGTGACACATCCTGACAAGTTCAGCTTGTACCGCTGATTTGCGGATTTTGGCAGACTGTTCTACTCATTGGTAGGGTGCCACCTTTTCCTATGTCCAGGATGGGATATATTCCATACACATATCTGACTGTACTGGACAGCACGTCCCCACAGTCGATGGTATGGATAATACTGTTCCTTTCAGCCTACATGTTTCCTTATTGTTGTAGCTGTTTATATGCTCCTTCTGTTTCGTTTACATGCTTATTCTATTTCCTATCACATTTGGTATGTGAAATACGGACATACCTTTTTTTATGTGACTATCACATGCCCTGTAGGATATGATTCGGACATACGGTCGCTAGATATGTACATTTATTGTGTATTTTGTTATGGACACATCTGCCCAGCTGTGTACCCTCCCTCACATTATGGGTCAGCCGGTGACCCTAACCATTGGGCTGGACGTACCTACTGGTGGCTCACTAACATATGATGCGTTTCACTTGCACTTGGTATAGCTATCTACACTGCGTTGGACTACGGCCACACGGTCTTCCATGTCATTTGTTCGTGGGATAGGGACCCGTTAATCCCTACCGTGCATTTGTGTTTGCTTCTTCATTTTGTGTTCGCAGGAACTTTCTTGCATGCTTTGCATACGTTTCAGTATCCACGGCCACTGACAGATGTGATTACTATCTTGCAACTTGTTATATGCAAGCATTTTAAGTTGCACGTCGACAGCTGACATTTCCACTCCTCTGTGCGGCACTTCGACATGCCCTATGCACTCGCGCTCCTTTCCTGTGCACGTGGCTGTGGCGGCAGCGCGCCTTCATTAATATGCATTTGGCGCTACTGCGCCATCTTCACGCTGCACTGTCGGCGCAAGCCTACCGCCATCCTTAAACAGAGCTTCATGAATCCCGGGGTTTGTTTATGGCAGGGGACCACCAGATTGGCTTCCTTTTTTTGGAGGATAGCATCTTGGTTCTGTTAGGGATTGCACGATCCATGCACTCATATAAGTGCTTATAAAGTGCACTTGTGTAGGATTCAGCAGTCATAGCTCTATTGTCCGTCAGCATGGGTGTCGTGAAGTTTGCCACTTCTGTCTTAAGAAGCGTGAAGTTGGCTTTGGAGAAATTTTTTACTGTGGTTTCCCTAATAGGGGTGGGGGAGGGATGTGGATGTCTAGGGTGATTAGCTTATGGTCGGATCTGACCAACGTGGAATTGACCTCTGGTGTGGAGCACCGGTTGCCCATGTTGGTAATAACCAGGTCTAGGATATTGCTGCCCCTGGTGGGGGTGTGGATAAGTTGATCCATGGCATTGGAATTTATGAATTCCAGAAAACGTTGAACACAAGAGTTGGTACATGAGTAGTTTTCCCAGTTAATGGTAGGGTAGTTGAAATCGCCCATTATTAGGGTGTTAGGTTGTACCCTAATATTTTCCAGTGTATTATGAAATGAGGAGTGGGAATCCTGGGGCATGGTGGGGGATCTGTTGCAAGCTACAATTTAGATTGCAGTCTTGCCCAGAGTTAGTTACACTTGGATAATCTCGGATGCATTATGCTGAGCAACTAGCCTGGAGGTGTGGATATCCTTAATGAATATGGACACGCCTCCACCTTTAGTGTTTCGGTCCAGGTTAGGTGGCCGAAAGGTGTGGTATGAATTATAGCCTGGTAATGCAGGGGTACTCTCTGGAGCCTTGAACCAGGTCTCTGTCACTGCACAGATGTTGATGTTCTCCATTTTAAGGAGTGCCTCGAGAGAGTGCATTTTGAGGTTTAGACTTCTAGCATTGAGTAGCAATACCCTCAGATTCTTCTTGCCTGTACCTGTTAGGGTGGTGAATTTGTCATTTGAGCCTTGCTTAAAAAAGGCACTATAGGGGTGTCTAGAGCCTTAGCCAGAATCCGGAATCCCAGGGGCAACAGGTGCAGGCCATCTCTGGCAAAGCATCGTGGCTTGTCGATCATGTCATCCCAGGCAGACAGATACTGGATCCCCTTAGAATGACACCAGAAGCTTAGCCAGTTGTTGAAGTCAATCATTTTGTCTTTGTACTGTGGTATCATTCTGGGTGATGGCAGGATGCTACTCAGGGCTAGGGTCATATCTGCCTTGGCTACAAGATCAGACAGCTCCTCCATGTCCCTTTTCATGTAGTCCAAAAATCATAACCTATATACATAAGTGCCAATGTGTACAAGGAAGAAAGGGAAATGCTACACAAAGGGAAAACTCCAAATACTAGATTTAAATGGTAGTGTAGATACAACGTCTACCATACTGCAATTCACCCCAACCAACTAACAAAGTACTGAAGAAATGGGGGGAATCAAGAGACAAAAACATCCATGGCCAAGATCACAAAGGGGGACCTACACCAGCGGCAGGGAGATCTGGTTAATAGAGTTTGTAGTGAGCAAGTGGCATGGAGTGACATGTGGGTAGTGCTCATTATTCGTCAGTCAAAAGAAGAAAAATAAAATCCCATAGTTCCTGGTATGAAGCTCGTTTGCGGGGATTAATTATTAGCAGTTTTTGGGAGGTAATATATTTAATTGCCAGATTCTTAAAGTCCCTCCAGGACAGCTTAGAGCGGTCGATCCAGTGCTTGGTAATATAAAATTTTATTAGAAGACAGAGTGTAATTAGGCTCTAAGTTTAAATTTAGGTACCTTAAGGCTGGTAATGTGTAGTAAGGCCATTTCCCAGGATAAGGTAGATTTATGGTAACCCATTTTGTCCAGCCTTACCTTGAGAGAGCACCAGATGCTGTGAGAGTACCTACAAAACCACAGAATGTGAATGATATCAGCACAGGGACAAGAGCAGCAGGAGCATGAAGTGGAAACATTCAGATTAAATTTATTCAAGTGGACCGGAGTTAGATATAAGTTATTTGTAATCATAAATTGTGTATACAAAAGCTTTTTATAGGGAGAATACTTAAGAGTAGATTTTATTGATAGTGCTTTCTGCTGTGGTGAGGGGGTAGCGCCCTGTTGCTCTCAGTAATCCGCAAAAATAATTTTCCCTTGATTTAGAAATGAGGAAAAGGTTCTATAGGCTATAGAAAGCATGATTTTCCTACTAACTAAGTTTTGTAATAGGTCTGCTACATGGTTATGATCAACATCAGAACTGGGATAACTGTGAAGAAAAGATGAGGTGAGCTCTCTTAATTGTCTCAGGATAATAGTATATTTTTTGGGCAAAGCCAAAGCAGCTCGAAGATCTGTTAGTGAGAGGTGGTTGAATTTATGCATATCCCATAAGATAAAGTTCTTAATTAATGGGTAGTTACTTAAGTTGATCATTTTACCGTTCAGATTTAAATTCGGGTTAAGATGAATAGGTTGAAATAGTAGGAGAGCATTACCTAGGTTAAGAGATTGGAACAGCTCCTGAAAAGTCTTAATTAACCCCTTCAGGGAGTGATGCAAGTTTAGTTTTTTTAGGTTTAACTTATTCAAGAAAGGTAGAGCTCTAGGTTTAAGATAATTTTTAAGGGCATGATTATACCACACTTTGACCCACAAGGAAGTCCAAGTAGAAGAGTTTGGATGATGACTAGCAATAGCGAATATTCTATTCGCATTAATGATTCTGTAATATAATATGAGACTGGGCATCGCCAAGCCCCCCAGAGATTTAGGTAATATAAATCTTTGGTATGAGATTCTAACCGACTTAGGGTGCCAGATGAATTTTGCAAGGGCTTTATGAATTCTGTTGAAGAAAAGAATTGAAGCCGAAGATAGAGACGAGTTGAGATGATAGAGGAGTTTAGGAAGTATATTCATTTTAATGATAGAAGTTTTAGTTAACATTGGGAGTTCTAACTGTTGCCATCTTGAAATGTCTTGGGAAATAGAAAGCCAGGCTTTTGATAAGTTGGATTGTAGAAGAGAAGAAGAAGAGTGGTCATAAGAAACTCCTAGATACTTAAGAGAGTAATCTGTACGAAAGGAGAGATCAGGAAACAGATGTTGTTTATGTGCTATAGGGTTAATCGGGAAGATAAAGGATTTGTTTTGGTTGATTTGGTAGTCTGAGATAGAGGCAAAGGTATTCAGAGATTCAATTATCTTCTTAGTGTCAGATATAGGATGTTCAAAATAAAGATTCAGGTCATCGGCAAAAGCCGTAAAACTGATGTTAGTGTTGAAAATTCTAGGAATTGAGTGTTAATTGTTTTGCAAGATAAACAGGAAAAAGGTTTCTAAATATAAATTAAAGAGCAGGGGAGATAGAGGACACCCCTGTCTAGTACCATTTGCAATCTTTATCGGTTGAGAATATTGATTGTTTATATGTAAGCAAGTATATGAACTATTGCATAATGTTTTGATCATATTGTTAAAGTCAGGGGGATATCAAAGCCCGACAAAGCCAAAAACAAAAAGTTCCAGTTTACCCGGTCGAAGGCCTTACAAGCATCCAACACCATAGCATATCCAGGGTTTCTTTCTTTTTTTGTGAGATTTATTATGGATTCTAGCATTAAGGTATTGTCCCACGTATGTCTGTTAGGCATAAAGCCCACTTGTTCCAGAGAAATTAAGGTATGCATAGTTTTTTTAAGTCTGTTAGCTAGGATGGCTGAGAAAATTTTTATGTCCACATTCATAAGGGAGATTGGCCTATAGTTATTTAAGTTAGAACAATCCAGAGTGTTTTTAGGAATTAGTATAGTTTTAGAGTGGTTGATGTATAGGTCTGTTATACCTTTATTAGAGAAAGATTCAAAAAGTTTGAGCAGGATGGGGACAAGGGTAGTTTTAAATGTTTTGTAGAAATCAGGTGAAAAGCCATCCGGGCCTGGGGCTTTACCAATCTTGAGGTTGTCAATGACTTCCAGAATTTCTGACATAGCTAGCGGAACTGATAGGAAACTTTTCTGAGAGTCGGCTAATTTTGGGAAGGTAAGTTCGTTCAGGAATTTTTCCATCTCATCACAAGTAGGAAACATGTTATTACTAGCATAGATATCTGAATATATTTGGTGAAATAGTTGGATAATCTGAGCATCAGATTTGTAAAGTGTGTTATTGTGGTAAATGAAAGTGATTTTAGGGGATTTAGGCGTGTTAACTATTAGCCTGGCTAGAGCTTTGGAAGGGGTTTGTAGGGATTCAGAATATCTAGAGATATAACGTAATTCTTGGAGAGAAATGTTAGATTGGTCATGCTCAAACAGTTCTTTTTGTTTAAATTGCAGCTCTTTTTCAGTGTCTAAGGAGTAATTAGCTAAAAGTTTGTCGTCCAAAGTCTTAATCTCTGTAACTAGGTTGGTTATCTTTGCTTTGTTCAGTTTTTTTGAAAAAGCTAGCTTTCCTGATAAGGATTCCCCTAATCATCGCTTTACATACCGCCCATCTAACATCAAAGGGGATATCACTGTCACGAGAAGCGGAGAAGAGTTCTTTTAAAGTAGAAGTAATTTCTTCAATTAGTGGCTGATCCTTTAGTAAATTACTATTGAGAGACCAAACACGTAAAAACAGCTAATAAATCCAAAAAGGCAATCTGGAAGTCCGTGAAAAACAATTTATTAATCCAGTACACTCTTAAGCGCTTTTCGTACGTACTATGTACGAACTTCTTCGGAGAATCCATTAATTCAAAACACTCCCTTAATATAGGTTTTACAGATCAGCTGATATTAAGCTGATTAATGCATTTAAAAGAACAGCATCGGTTTTGGCTTTACTTGTTTTTGCAAGGTCCAAATAATGAAACCAGATAAAGGTGGGGGCTTGGTCTTCATGGACCAGTTTGACTATATTAATAGGATAGAAGCCATGCTATCGTCGAATTCCTATGAACAAGTCTCATTAAATGAATATAATCAAGCTAGTAAAAGAGTTAAAGGCTATATTAATGACTTGTTTATAGAAGGGAGAATAGATTCGGACCAATTTAATTATTTAATTATACCGTCCCCCATTGTACCTATTCTCTTTGGAATACCAAAAATTCACAAGAACTTGGAAGACCCCCCCTTTAGACCAATTGTAAGTGGGAAGAATAGTATGACCTATGCTTGTGCTAAAATGGTAGATAAACTTTTAAATAAGTATGTTAAACTTGAACCTGCCATCTGCAAAGATTCATGGTCATTTTTAGGTAAGATTAATGAACAGCCCTTTAATGAAAACATCAATTTATTAACTATAGATGTTAAAGACCTCTATACGTCAATCCCACAAGATTTGGGTATAGAATGGGTTTCATTAAATCTTCGGAAATTGAATGCCCCTACTTCAGAGATCTGGCTTATTGAGGAATTATTAACAATAGTTCTTGCCCATAATTTTATAGTATTTAATGATAAGTTCTATCATCAAAAAAAAGGGGTAGCCATGGGCTCCCCCTGTGGATCGAGCTTTGCAAATCTGGTCATGAGTTTTTGGGAAAAGGAATATGTTCTGGTTGAAACTGAGTTTATCTCTAAAATTAAATTTTATACGAGGTATTTGGATGATGTTTTCATCCTACTGGAAGGGTCCGCTCAACAAGCAGTACAACTCATTGACTATTTGAACTCAACCACTAACTTCTTAGAATTTACATTTAATTTTAGTGTTAAAGAAATAGCCTATCTTGATGTTTTTCTTATCAAGAATCAACGACTGGGTAGATTTGAATCCAAAATATTTAGGAAAGCCTCATACTCGAATACTTTTTTGTATTTCACCAGTGCGCATCCTACTTATCAAAAGAAATCAGTGGTTAAAAGTCAGGCTGTTAGAGCAGCAAGAATGATTAGTAACACTGAAGATTTCTTAGATGAATGTAAGAATTTAAAGGATATGTTCTTGAATAGAGCATACCCAAGTAATTTTGTAGATAACATTTTAGATGAGGTGAAAATCAAAAGGAATAATGGGTTTTATAAACCAATATTGTTGAAAGTGACTCCTAGTATATCCTCTTCGATTAGCCCCAATTTAGAGAATTTATCTATTATAAATGAGGGAAATGTCAAGTTACCTTTTGAATATAGCCTCATTCTTACCTATTGTTCTGATTTTTCTTTATTAAAAAATATTTTTTATAAAAACTGGAACATTTTGAAGGAAAATAAAGATTTGATATCTAAGTTGGGTGCTAAACCAAGAATTACAGTGAGGCATGATTTGAACTTCAAACAACTTTTGGATGGTATTAACAACAGATCCAACTTGACTATGTGCCAAAAGAAAATGACTGATTGTGGTAGTTGCGCTTATTGTAAGTTTATTATTGTAGGGAATTCTGTTAAAATAAATGACTTTGTTCTTAAAAGTAAATTTAAGAACAATTGTAATTCGAAGATGGTTGTTTATGTGGCTAAATGCCAGTTATGCCCATGTTTTTATGTGGGCAAAACCATCCGAAGGCTTAGAGACAGAATATATGAGCATGGTTATAATATTAAAAAAGGTTCCCTTGATAATGCTCTTGCTAGACATATTGCAGAATATCCTGGACATAATTTTAAGTTTTGGGTTTTAGATCAATTGGTACCAAATATTAGAGGAGGTCCTATTGAACTGCAACTTGAGCGTTTGGAATTGATATGGCAAATCAGATTGTTTTCTTATTGTTTACCTGGTTTAAATGACGTTTGTTCCATTATGCCTATTCTAAAATTACGTAGCCTAACCAGATAATATCTAGTCATTCTGTAGGAGTGTTTATACCTCACTTAATAATTATTTATTAGTATATATTATATTTATGTAACTTGATAGGTTAGAATAAAAGGAGGGAATTAATAACAAATTATTAATAATAATATTAATTTTTTATACCTAATAAGGTTTTATAATTGGTGTTATTATTTCAATTAATATGATACATTTAGTATACTGTTTAATTGAAGGAAGTATGTTTTTAGGGAGAGTAGTATTCTATTTTATTTTATTTTATTTTATTATTACATTATAGGTATGATATTTAGAATGTTATATTTACAATGAATGCTTTATAGGGTTGTCTATTTGGGTTTTGATTATATTTATACACTAATATGTTGTTGTTCTTTATGAATTTTCGATTGTGTTTAATTTTACAACTTTGAATGCATTTGTATATGTGATGTTTCAAATTAACAAATAATATGAATTCAGCTTTTAATATAAGGCATATAGTGTTTTATAATAATTGCAAAAACAAGTAAAGCCAAAACCGATGCTGTTCTTTTAAATGCATTAATCAGCTTAATATCAACTGATCTGTAAAACCTATATTAAGGGAGTGTTTTGAATTAATGGATTCTCCGAAGAAGTTCGTACATAGTACGTATGAAAAGCGCTTAAGAGTGTACTGGATTAATAAATTGTTTTTCACGGACTTCCAGATTGCCTTTTTGGATTTACTATTGAGAGACCAGTTAAACGGTTTATAAGATGGAGACAAGTTGAGCGTAAAACCTATCTCTAGGATTAACCTTGAATGATCGGAGAGAAATCTAGGTTCAGTTGAGAGTTTGATTTGCCTTTTAGCTAAAATGTTGGAAATTAGAAAGAAGTCTATGCGAGACCAGGAGTGGTGACATTTGGAAAAGTAGGTGAAAATGTTATTATTCCCAGAGTCTGATCCGAACGAAACTGGGTCCATCAACTCAAAATCCAGTATTAACTCTCTTAGAGCTATAGAATCCTGGGTATTTGTGACTTTGGTCTTACTTGAGTGGTCTATGCTAGGGTCTAAGACCATATTCCAATCCCCACCCAAGACAAATATATGGTTTGGAAACTTAAGTAGGAGATTATAAACTTTCATGATGAAATCTAGTTGCCCTGAGCAAGGTCCATAAAGATTTTAAAATAGTACAGGTTTACTTAGGTTATGAGATAGACATGTAAAATAACACCACCTCCCATCTTGGTCAACTTCTTTTGCCACAATCGTAGGCTTTAAGGAATTTTTGATAATAATCGCCACCCCCTTAGAATTATGGCTCACGCCCGACGGGATAATGTCTCCAATCCATTTTCTGTTTTTGTCCTTGTCCCATTCTTCATTTAACATATGTGTTTCCTGAAGAAAACAAAGGTCCGACTGGGACTTATATAAAAGATGCAACACCAGATTTTTCTTGTTTTTCTCATGAATCCCCCTTACATTCCATGAAGAAATATTCAAAACTTTATCCATGAGTATTTGGAGTCAATTTAATATTATTTAAAGGCATTGTTGTGAGAAATAAATAATAAAGAGTAAACTTCAGAAGAATTGCAGAATGCAGCACTATATAAAATATGGCACAAAACTCCCTCATTTATATCCCTGTGCTTAACCACATAACCCCTACAATTGAGAGAAAGAAGAAATAAAATACACTAAGTGAACATGAATCCAACATACATTTAGGGATTAAAAATAAAAAAAGAAAAGTAAAGACCCTACAATATTTACAAATAATATACAACATCCATCTAATTCCCAACGAAGCCATCAACAACCCTACTTAGTAAATCCAAATAGCTTCCAAAAACTGTAAAATAACCTAAAAAGAAAGAGGTCAACTAAAAGCAGTTAGACCCTGTATAATAATTTAAGTAATCTCTGGTTGGAGTACTCCGGTATAATTAACACTAACCACACATAGAAGGTAAACAAAGCTCAAGAGGTTTCTAGAAATTTACAGATAAAACATTTAGATTAATGATTGAAGTTTCTCCTGAGCGAACACTAATATATTTATGAAGGGGTATAGCCAGGTTTCACCAGTTATTAATAATAGTGGGATATAACAATTCCGGAGGAATAACCAATCTACATATGCTAGTCCTTCATATTTTTTATTAGTCCAAGCTGTAAGCCCCTTGCCACCAAGGGACATGCGTAAACATCCTAGCAACTTGCAATAGACAAGTTAATATTAGGCAACTTCTCACACACCAGGCAACTGACCTCTAGTCCGCTCCAGCAGATTGGATTGAGGTTCGCGATCCCAGAAAATAAAGTGTATTGGTTCTGCCATGCATAACTATTAAAGGAAATCCAAGGAAGATAATGGTTCTCACCCTTCCAATCCCAACAGACCAACTTCTAAGGAGATTTGAATGACATATCATCCAGGTGTAAGTGCTCCCCGTAGCTGTTGATGATAACATTCTCTAGGTTATGCACCCGATCCAGGACAACAAAGGATGTAAACCATTCAACTTCCGGCTTCAGAGGTGCATCAATCAAGTCTCGGATTAACCACCATTTTCATGGATCCCCCGAGCAACAGGAACTAAAGGAAAGTTCCTATCATAGCAAGGGAGACTCAAGAGCTGATTAATAAAAAGACCAGTTGTAGATTTGTGCAAATAAAGACACACTAACAGCAGTGAAGGACTAGAAAGGCTGTAAGAACCTCCGGCAAGTTGAGCAAAGTAGTCGGGGGCTTCACTGATTGGTTGGGGTTGAACCAAAGCATTTGGCAAAGATAGAATCCGCTTCTTTGGGAGAGGACATATAGAACTTCGTTTCCTTGTAGGTAAATGATAATGAAGAAGGAAATTTCATTTGGAATTTGATTTTACGAGAAATGAGGTTGGCACAGTAGGGTGAGAGTTTGCGGCGTTTTTCTCTTATTTCAAGGGGTAAATCTTGAGAAATGACAATGTTTTTGTTATTCCAGGAGAAATGGTTTGCTTTCTTGTAGGCTGATAAAATATTTGCTGTTTCCGCAATGCTCAGTGTGCTCTCTCAATTATGTATTTAGTCGGAGGGCTTCTCTCATGACATAAATTGCTGAAGATTTGTGTAGTAACTTCAAGAACTTGATTTGGTTCGTATTTCTCAGATAGACCCCTAATAATCAGGTTGTTCCTCCTACTTCTAGCCTCAAGATGCAAGATTTTTGCTTGCATGTCATTGATCGCTTTCTTTCATTTGTAATTCTTTTTTTATGTGTTCAATTTCAAACTCATTGGATTTAGATCTCCCTTCAACCAGGTCTAGTCAGTCAGCTATTTTATTGATCGAGGAGCCGAAAGAGCTCATTTTCACAGTTAATTCTTGGATGGCCGCTTGCAGAGGTAGCAGAGCACTTTTCAGCTCATCCATTTGTAGTGATCCATCAGCCTTATGTTTAATCGGATCCTTTGGCTGCTCCTGTACAGATTTGGATGATCTTAACCTCTTTGCTTCTATTTCCAGTGATGTGGAGATGGCTGATAGTTTGGATTTTGTGGTTTGAATATCCATAGTTTCAGGTTCCTTTGGCATTGTAATCTCTGACTCTGTCCTCGTGGGTGCTGTCAGTTAATCCAATGCTGAAAGCTTGGGCCTCTATATAGCCACGTGTAGCTTCATTAGCTTTCAGTTGCTGGTTAAAACGAGCAGGTTTAGAATACTAAAACTATTAGTTTTAGTGTAAAAACCTTAAATATTTAAAGTTGAAGTGTAAAGGTTCGCTTGTACAAGGTCTTGGCCTATATAATCTTGAGTTGATAGAGTTAACCTATTGAATGTAGATGGAGCTAAGACGAGAGGGTGTTTCTTAGCTGACCACCATCTTGGAATGCATGCATCACTTTCTTCTTTGTGACATCAATATACCACTCTGTACTTGTCAGGATGCATAGGGGTAGACCCGATGGAGCTGTTTCATAGGTTCATAGGTTGGTACTAGGCTATTGACCCTACGGCCTATACAAGCCTAGCCATAATAATTCCCTGGCTATTTCTTCCTACAATATTTACTTCTCTGGACCCCTGTCTAGCAGGGTGACTAACGTGATCCATCGGGTAAATTTCCTATCTTCCATCCAGTCGTCAAGGTTCCTTTTGAAGTGGGCCAAGGAGGTGTTCTGCTCGACATGTTCCAGAGTATGGAGAGTCTCTGGGTCAGGAACCTATCCCTCCAGCATGTTTTGGTCATTGTAATGACAAGGTTTAGGTCCCTGGAGCATGTGGCTCTGACGTATTGGGAGTTCTTTAAGTGTAGCATGTCCAAAAGCTCTGGGTTTGACATGGCCTTGAATGTTAAGCAGAGATCACCACTGAGTAGACAATATACAACAGAGTATAGCTGGAGCTTTTTTAGTTGGTCAGCATTGGACATCTGCTTTAGGCCTGTGATTCTTTTAGTGAGGTGTTTCTGCGGCCTTTCCAGTTGTTGCAGATGTCTTGTGAGATACATACCAAATGGGGCATTGTATTCTATGATGGGTCTAATGAAGGATGAGTACAGTGGGACAATGACCTCTTTTTTTCTGGATGAAAAGCCCTTAGTGATGAGGTGTGCCACATAGAAGGATTTCCTCACTGTTGTGGTGATGTGGTTATCAAAGGTGAGACCAATGTTGACCTGTGTTCCTAAGTCTCTTATCACACTTTCGGTGTTTAGTGTACTGCCACCTATGTGGTAATTCATGGGTACATGTTTTTTACTAAAGGGGATAACTATACACTTCTTGGCCTTGAGCTTGAGCCCATGGCTCTGGCACCAAGCATCTGTTTCTGTAAGGCCCTTTTGTAGAATATCCACAACATTTGGGGATTCAATAATGGCTCCCAGTTTGCAGTCATCTGCGAACTTTGTTATCCAGAGTCCCTCAATGTTGGCCTGTACTTCAGAGAAGTAGATGCCAAACAAGAGTGGTCCCAGGACTGAATCTTGAGGTACTCCACTTGTCACTTGTCTGGAGCTGGATTTGGAGTCGGCTACTTTTACAGTGTGGGTTCTGTCAGTGAGTCAGTTGGCAACCCATCGAGTGACTTAGGGATTTATGCCCAGCTTAGTAAGTTTATCTATGATTCCGGAGTGGGGGATGTTGTCGGAGGCCTTGGCAAGGTCCAGATAGGTTGTGTGGACTGCCTTACCATCGTCCATGGCTCTGGTGACTGATTCAAAGAAGTCAATCGGGTTCAGTAGACACGATCGACCCCTCACGAACCCGAACTGGGTGGGGTCCAGTGTTTGAAGGTTGCCAATGTCTTTGTTTATAAGTTCCATGATAATACATTCCATGGCCTTGCAGATCAGGCTAATCAGACTGATGGGACAATAGTTCCCAGGATCCAAGGTGGATTCCCCCTTGTGGAGTGGGATAACTGTAGCTGTGCACCACTCAATGGGCATGAAGCCTGAGGTGAGGCTATGATTAAACATGACACTTAGGTGAAGTGCCAGTTCATTTTGTAGTTCATGTAGTACACAGCCCAGGATGTCATCTCGTCCCATGGATGCTGTATTCTTAGCTTTGGAGAGTGCGGTTTTTACCTGTATGGCCATGATTACTGGAATTTGACAATCTTTTGGTATTGAGATGGGCCCTTTAGGGGGTGAGAGGGGGTGAAGTTGGCACTGAATCAATCTGCCAGGATATTGGCAATGTCCTTGGGATCAGTATATTTAATGCCATTGTATCGTAGCTCATAGCAGATCTGAGCATTGCCATTTAGATTCTTGACATAGTTATAGAATGCCTTGTGGTTGTCTTTGGAATCCTTGGCAATAACTAGCTTTGTCAGGATTTTATGAGGGATCTCAGCCTCTTACTGAGGCTGGTAAGGGAGTTTTTTGCATCCTGGGATTTTCCTCTTTTCTGCAACAGTTCCTTCCTTCTGTTGTATAGTTTGTTTATGACAGGGGACCACCAGATTGGCCTCCTTTTTTTGGAGGAGAGCATCTTGGTTCTATTTGGGGTGGCACGATTCATGCATGAGTGGATGTGCTTGTACAGTGCTTTAGTGTAGGATTTGGCAGTCAAACTTTCAGTTCCCCTCTGCATGGGTATCATGAAGTTTGTCACTTCTGACTTGAGTAGCATGAAGTTGGCCTTGGATAATTTTTTTACGGATGTTTCCTTACTGGGGGGTGGCGGTGGAATGTGGATGTCAAAGGTGATTGGCTTATGGTCAGACCTAACCAAGAGGAGGGTGACCACTGGTGTGGAGCATCGATTTCCTATGTTGGTAATGACCAGTTCCAGGATATTGGAGCCCCTGGTGGGACTATGGATTAGTTGATCCAGGGCATTGGAATTTATAAATTCCAAGAACCATTGGGCAAATGTTGTATAGTTTTTGTGACACTATTGAGAAGGGATCAGTGTAACTGCATATTACTTTCTGTCATCATCATTGTCATCAGTGTCATCAATAGCAGAGGACATACTTGTGGTAGCTGTCACAAGACCTGATGTTGCAGGTCTTGAGGGATTAACTTACTTCTTCATAATCATTTTGTGTAGCATGTGGTTTTTCAAGAGTAACCTGCAGACAGAGGCAGGTGCATACTGCAGTTACCCCCCAAAAAAATATGCCTAGAGAGTGGAACTGAGATTCAACAGGCGTAGCACTTGCTATGCAATGTGCAGTTTTTGAATGGGTGGTGTTATATTGTATTTTAACTATATTCTGTGGGTTCCCTATGTGGCCCAATAATTATCGCACACCTACTAAAACACAGTAAGGATATAAATAAGTGTGAGACTTGACTATATACTGTCTGCACATGTAGATATGTAGGATGTGTGCCTGCACTTACCTACTAGATGGCCTTGTGGAATATCACTCTGCAGGAAGCAATGATTGCAATGATATGTGGGCTTCATGGGCATTGTCAGAGTACTCTGTAGGCATGTTTTTCTGATTTTCTGCATATGACCTGTCAGTTGATGGGATGGTAGCACTTCTTATTGTCTTTATACACTTGGTGAGGACGCAGTTGCAATCTATAGCTCCCAGCACTTTGGGGAGGTGAGAAATGTCATAGAAGCTATGCATGGCGGTGGCTCTTTCCCCTGCAGTGCTAGGGAAGCTGACTGACTATCTACGAGTAGCAAACATTCATTTTGAAACATCTTGAGTATTCTAGGTTATCAAATTTGCCTCTGAATGGTCCTAGTAGCTAGAATAGCAGGAGTTTCACATACATATACTGGTATCGACTGGTTTTGGTAGACAATGCATTGCCCTGATTAAGTTTGTGGGACCATACATAGCTAGCAACACCCATATAATATTTCAAGCCACTTGGAACTGGCCCACCAGCTGCTAATCTGTGAGCTAATGTTATCCTCTGCTTGTAATGTTTCTGACCATGCTGCCTGCTGTCACATCACACTTCAGGCTGGAGGCTCACACTGCTTATGTATATAAGCTGTCACATCACACTTCAGGCTGGTGGCTCGCACTCCTTATGTACATTAAGCTGTCACATCACACTTCAGGCTGGAAGCTCGCACTGTTTATGTACATAAGCTGTCACATCACACTTTAGGCTGGAGGCTTGCACTGTTTATGTACATAAGCTGTCACATCACACTTCAGGCTGGAGGCTCACACTGCTTATGTACATAAGCTGTCACATCACACTTCAGGCTGGTGGCTCGCACTCCTTATGTACATTAAGCTGTCACATCACACTTCAGGCTGGAAGCTCGCACTGTTTATGTACATAAGCTGTCACATCACACCAGGCTGGAGGCTCACACTGCTTATGTATATAAGCTGTCACATCACACTTCAGGCTGGAGGCTCACACTCCTTATGTACATTAAGCTGTCACATCACACTTCAGGCTGGAAGCTCGCACTGTTTATGTACATAAGCTGTCACATCACACTTTAGGCTGGAGGCTTGCACTGTTTATGTACATAAGCTGTCACATCACACTTCAGGCAGGTGGCTCGCACTCCTTATGTACATTAAGCTGTCACATCACACTTCAGGCTGGAAGCTCGCACTACTTATGTACATTAAATGCTGCTGTGGTACGGGAACTCCTGCTCCAAGCATGTTCACCTCCTTCAACTCCACAAGCTGCAATGAGCATTTTGCCTGCCTTCTCTGATGTAGTCACTTGCGTACCTTTGCTCTTGATGACCAGGACTAGTAATCTGCTTGTGCAGACTATTATTTGCATGGCCATTAGTCTGTATTTCTTCATTTGAATGTTATTATGTGGTCTTTTGTATATCTCTATCCCTGTGCTGTTGCCTTTTAGCATTGGTTGGTGACATGAATTGCTATCAATCTACGCATTCTTGATCTTGGTATGTTGCATATTATTCTGTTTGGATGCAATGCCTGGCATTATTTGCCACTGATAAAGACTTGCTCAGTACTCACAAATATTTATATAATGCATGAAGATAGTTGCCTGACTTTTCCATGACTATTCAATGTACAGGGCGAGCACGTGGCTTTGAATACTCTAAAAGGGATATCACATGAGAAGTCAGTGGCAGAATAATGAACACAGCTCTTAAAATCTGAGGCTTCTTGAGTGCTCAGGGATAATAATACGTTTTCTCCAGTTACCACTACTGTTGAAAGGGCTGATATCTGGACATTTGGACCAAACTTTGATGCAATTTCCTGATAAAACACTTTGTAGCAGAAACTGCAGTTTTTTATATTAGTGAAGTGACAACAATTCAACTAGTGGCATTTTGGTAATTTTAAAACATAATATATTACTACCTCACAAATGTATACAGATTACAAATTACATTGTAGATAACAGTTGTCATGAAAAAAATATTCTTACACAATCAGAAGAAGATAGTGACGACATGGGATTAACATATCTATGTATCATATGCGATTCCTTTAAAATATAAAAATATTTATAAAAGGGGACTCAGATAGGAAATTAATTAAAATCTATGATGTCTCATAAGTTCCAGTTTACCAGAACATTCTGTGTATTCATATGTATTGAGAAACATTACATTTAGGGATACATATTTAAGTTTACAGAAAACTGTAGATACATTGAAAGTTATTTGAACTATGTACAGTCTTGACTTCAAAGGTTAACAAAGAAAACTTATGATTTTGTTATTATATTTTGTAAGCCTATAGCAAGAAATGTTAGATGGTATTTATTAAAGAAGGAAAGGGAGACAGAATATATGTTCACTGCATCCCAAAAGAAAAGTGCATGACTTTTTTCAGTATGAAAAAGATTGTTACCTCTCCTGAATTACGTTAAGTAGTCTCAGTTTGTTAATTTAGAGAGAGAGAGAGAGAGAGAGAGAGTGCTAACTACTCATATTTAGACAGGTTAGAAGAACAACTTAACTGCACATAAAAACTACCATAGAATCAAAATAACTATGTGGTAATCCATTTGCCACAACTATGTGGCAAATGGATTGCTTCTCAAGAAAGGGTATTGCTAGACCATACACTACAGTCCAGATATAAAGTATCTGAGCAGCATAGTGGAGGGCCTTTTCAATGAGGTCCTTGCTGTCTTGTGCCATTCAGTGAGCAGAATGATCAGGAGGAATAACAAATGTGAATGGAGGCATCCCTACTCACTGTGGACTGCTCCCAGCCATCAATGCCACAAAATGTGATGAAAATGTCAAACAGAGGTAATGTAGTTCCTTAATAATCAATGTCAGTCAATCACATTACCTATACCTGGTATTTGTGATTCTCAACAGTTGATGGAGGAGTGGAATGGATGCTCTGTGATCCCATCTGTCTCTGCAATACAGTAACACTACCTGATCCTGGCCTGATGAAACCAACTACTGCTCTTACTTAGCTTCTGCAGAGAAATCAAATTTCAGGACTAGAGTATGAAATACATACTTTTGGAAGGTTGCTTTTAGCAGGAAAATTAAACTTCTACACTGAAAAATCAGTTTCTAAAGCTATCTTACAGTCACAAGATCAAAACATGCTGTGGCTTTCTGCAGTTTTGTCTTTGACAAAGAAATATATTTGTTAGTGAAAAGTCAAATGGGTGAACGTTAAGCATTCTAAATGGGATTTTCCTTGAGCTGATTGATGTCTGGTAGCTATTTTTTAAAGCATGTGCTGATATGTGTGATTCTCCATGCATGCATGTTAATGTTTATAGATTCACAGGTTAATAAGAAGGAAATACGTTTATGGCCAGAAAGCCATCTAAAGGTTTAGTCAATTCACCCAAGTACAAACATAAATATGTTCATTCCCCCTGGTAAAGACATAATTATGACAAACTCTCATCATAAATTTCTGGCTATCCATCCAGTCGTCTGCAACATTTTTGAATATAGCTAAAGAGCTACATTGTTTGATGTATAGGGGAGTCTGTTTTAAAGCCAGGGGATGTGGTGGGTTAGTAACAGACTTCCACAGCAGATGCTGGTAAATCTACAATGGATGTTAAGGTCTTTGTAACAAAAGTGTGTAAGACTGTTGGTTTTATGAAGGTAAAGGAGGTTAAAAAGTTCACGGTCTTTCACTGTATGATAAGATAAACAGATGTCACCCCTCAGCGGTTAACATGATTTGCAGTAGAGGGAGCGGGCAGTTACCCTATATTGACAAAGCCAGAAATCTTTTTTGATTAAAACTTCTTGGAGTCTTTCAAGATGAGCAAGCTGTTTATGCAACTATATTAATATGGGGGATAATGTGCTCTAAGATAAGTTTGCTCAAAAAAGAATTTATAGAAATCAAAACTTCCCTTTAACTGTATGAGATACCCTTACAGAAAAGCTGCATGAGAATGAAAGACTTTCTTACTGTGACAGACGCATGGTGATTAAAAAGTATCAATTATCAACATAGTTACCCACACCCCTGATGATTGCACTTGCTTAGAGGGGGTACAGGTTATGTGATATGATGAACAATGATAGCTTTGCCAAAAATAACTATACTGCATTTCTGGCACTCAGGTCAGCCTATGGTTGACTCACCAGGCATGAATCTGATCCAGTTCCTGCTGGAGAACTCGAATACCAGAATGGGATTTGACAGTTATACTCATCTGCACTAATTTGAAACTTTCTTCAACATTCTGTTTTACTTTAAAGGAGTAAAAGCCAAAGAGGAAGGGGTCCAGGAGAGAGCTTTGTGGACCATCTCTGGTCATATTCCTCTGACTAAATGAGGTACGTGCTGTCTCCACAATATGGGTCCCATTAGTGAACCAATATGCTGTCTAGTCAACAATACAGGAATTAAGGATTAGTCAGGTAAGTATATCTAAGATACTTTCATGGGAGGTGGTGTTGAAGTCTTAGCCTGATCAAAGTAAGAGGTAAGGATGGAACTGAGTCTCATTTAATACTTCAGAGTGCCTGTTAAAGAAATTGTACAAGATAAGAAGATAACAACTGCTTTTTACGTCCACATTTGTTAATGTCAAATGTATGAAGATTGCTTATATTGTTATTTTATTAGCTTAATAATTATGCACTATATTACCTTGCGGATGATACTTGTCAGACGAATAGATCTAACTTTGATGCCTAAAGGCAAAATGTCCCCTGGCTTTGAAGCTCTAGAAATAAGACCCAATCTGCTGTATGCACCAACCGACTTCAGAACTTTTTAGACTTTGAAGTCCGTTTCATGCTTGAAAAAGACCCAATAATATCCACTTTCTGTGCAAGTATGCCAGCTCCATGTAGTGCTGATTTCTTTGTTTGCCATAACCTTTGACATAATTTCTTAAGATACAACAAACCTCTTCTCTGTTTTCTTTTACACCATCTCATCATCTCAGCAAATAAGAACAATATAAGCATTCTATACTGAAAAGTTATTCAATGGACAGGTTCTGACTGTCCTTAGTACCTTCCATCATGGCACTGTCCCCCACCAGTTTCTTCCTCACAAAAGTTTAAAGGAAATTCTCTTTGACTAACAAAGACTAAGGAAATTTCCCCAAAGCCCTGTTCAGTTTTTCTCATTATTATACCACTTTCAGTCTCTCCTGAAAACAAACAACAGGACTAGTAAGATTAAACAGATGGAACGAGAGCATAGGTTCTCCAGTGTACTGCAGTATTTTATGTTTTATATTAATTTTCAGTGAGGGTTATGGGAAAAATGCATGACACCATTCATGTACTTTTTGCCCTGTGGTATTTGTCTTGTTCTTTGATGCATGCTGAATTTTTGAAGTAGTATGCTTGCTTTGAAAATTCATATGCAGAAATCCTTCTACTTTTACTCATGTGTGTATTTTTAGTCTGAAACACGCACTGTATAGTTGTCCTATAAAACAGTCTGAGGTGTAATAGGTGCACTATTGTCTTCTTTGCCCGTGCTGCCTTTTTTTGAATTGTAAGACCTGTTCACTCTTGCAATAGCACCTTAATATAAACCTAAATTTTGTAAATCCATCAATGTATTCCATTCTAATATTAATGATAATCTGAGTTAAATCTAAAATTTTAAAACTATACCCCACTTTCACAATTCATTATGAAGTTTTTATTGTTCTAATGGGAACACGATTTCTAGCAGGGCTGATTTCCTAATAATCTACATTGCACTGAGTGCTTAATATGCTGCAGCATAACCTATTGTAATAAATCTAGTTTTGCTAAACCAGCAGGATATGCTATCTGTAACATTCCTTTCAAAAATGATGAATTGCAGTATTTTATATGGGCCATTACTCTGAACGCATATGAAATAAATCACATTAGATTACAGTATGTTTTAAAAGAGTTGGTGAAGAATAGAAACTAGAAACTAGCTTGCTACATGTGATCTGTAACTTTCAGCCAAGTCAGAAGGAAATACTTTACAAATATTTTATTCTGAATAAATAAATAAGTAAATAAATAAATAGGTGGTTGTGGCCAAACATATGTACTGTACAATCAAACGAGTGACTTACATTAGACAATCTTTATGTATTTTCTCATTTCTTATTTGCTAATATCCTAATAGGATAAACAAGGATGTTACAAGCCATGAAGCTTCAGAAATTATAACCTTTTACTTAAAGCTGGTAGAAAAGATTCTTATCAGATGAGAATTGGTAGGTCTAAACAGGAATATATTATTTTTGCAAAGGATTCTGAGTACTTCATAGCAGCCATATATAAAAGCAATTTTAAAACAGAAGCCCTCTATTCTGAGCTCCCCTGGCAGTTAGTACATAGGATTAAGGAGATCTCAATAAGTTGATTCCAGTAGTCTAGGATTTGATTTTTTCCATCTCCATTTCCTACCTGTGTGACTCTGAGCAAGTTATTTAACTAGGCAGTGTTACCAGGTTAAGTCTGAAAAACAATCCACGGATATCAGAGATTTTCCCTGGTTAACAAATAAAAATAAGCATTATTTTCAGAAAAATAATATATGTTGCAAGCTGCTTACCTCTTTGGAAAACTATTTTTAAATAACATCTGGAATGTTTTTCTTATATTGGACTGGATTCTAAAAACTTGGTGCAGAGAAACTGAGCAGCCTGCACCAAATAGTGAAATCAGACCATGCCATTCTGGGGTATGGTGAGGATTTGCCCAGTTCAATACCTTGCACCACAATGATACTGAATGGCAGGTAGACCTGCTATGCCCTGTGAAGGTAATAACAGTCCATGTTAATGAATATCATTACTTATTTTGAGCATAACTTAAATGTGCTCAAGGGTTTAGCGGGATAACCATGTGCCATCTCCTGACAAAGTTCTCTGGTGCAGTAGCTCCATCTGTATGCCAGCCCTGGTATTGCAGGCAGAGAACCTGCAAAGTTTGACATACAGGTAAAGTTGCATAGCAATGAGGCTGTCCAGCACAACAACTGCAAATGCACAGAGGACTGGCAAATTAGGGTTACCACCTGTCCCACTTTGCGAGGGACAGTCCCTCTTTGGGCAGTTGTGTCCTGCAAAAAATGTGAAAAAATGGCAAATGTCCTGAGATTTTAGGACAAAATTATTCTATATTTTATGTAATAGTTGCATAAAACAGTTATTCTGTATCTGAAACACCTAAATGTTATAAGAAACAGAATAAGGAACTAAAATGCTACAAGAATGATCTTTTATTCAGGCAAAAAACTGAAGTTCTGTCCTTTGTACTGGCCGTGGGTATGTTTTGCCCTGCAAAATCTGATGTTTGTAGCACAAATGTCCCACTTTGGGCATTTGGAAAGGTGGCAACCCTATGGCAAATGCAGATATTCACACCATCCAAGAAGAGGGTCAGGCATGTAGGTGGCCACTACAGCTCTCAGTCATCCCAAATTCCAAGAGGCCACCCATTTTTATGCTTAAATAAGCTTAACCCCCAATTACCTGATTTGGGTGCTTTTCCCCCAGGATTTACAGTAAAGTGACCTCTGTTTGGCTGTAGATGTCTTAGCCAATCAGAGTGTTCTTTTACTCCACCTCATTTACATGCTGCTGGCCAGTTTCTTGGTCTCTCCTAACTTCCTGCAGCTTACATGTGGTTTTCAATTTTGTTTTGTCTGCTTTGTGTTTTGGTTTCAGTTAGGTCCACTCGGTCTGCTTGTAAGCAGCAGGAATGGTGGAGCCTTGACAGTTAGCTTATTGTTTTGAAGATCAGTGAATGAATGCTTTGTGATGAGGATAAGAAGCCCTGCAGTGAGAATGAGAATCTCGTAGTCAGGTGGAAAGAAGACCTCATGATTTATTAATGTTTGCTGTTTCACCCATTTACTGAAACTCGAGTACCTGCGTACCATTTTTCTGCTTTGGGAGGTGAACTGTATTGTGGGTTGGATTTGAAGGAAAGCCCATGCTGCTGGAGTATTTATGCACATTTGGTCTAAATTTTGCTGTTGCTCTTTAGGACTTTACTTTTGGATTCTTATTTTTAATTCTTCATTCTGTGCTAATCTTCCGGTGACCAGTAAGTTAACATTTTTATGGTAAATAGATGAGGACTGAAGGTTTTAACCTTCAAGTTTAAGAACTGCATATATTTCAGAAAATTAATTCACTACATATCCTGTTTTTCTAGCATTTTTCTAAGTTTATAGACAACATTTCAAATCTGTCCTCATAAGATGTGGTGTTTTCTGGCAAATCACTGACTGAAGTTACTAAATAATAACAGACATTTGAGTTTCAGACTTTGATTTCCTTTATAAAATGCATGCTAATACATATCCTGTTGTTCTAGCATTCTTTTAAGTTTATAGGCGCAATATTTAAAATCTGTCCCCAGCGTATGGGGCTTTGCACACCCCCACTCCCCAGCCCCATTATTTAATGTTTTGTCCAGATTTCTTTTGCTAACATGTTGAAAGGCATACCAGATTTTTTGCCTCATATTTTTTGCTGTTCCTCATAAAATGTGTTGTCTTCTGACAAATCACTTAGTGAAATCACTAAATAATGACAAACATTTGAGTTTCAGATTTTGGTATCATTCAGAAAATGCATGCTAATATATATTCTGTTATTCTAGCAAGTTTATAGGAGCAATATTGAAAATCTGTCCCTAATGTTTGGCCTTTGTCCGCCTCATTATTTTATGCTTTGTACAGATTCCTTGTACTAACAAGTTGAGTGGTTTTTCTTATTGTGTGTATTGCTTCCATATTATGCATTTGCGTTTTGGAAATGTTTAAACATCAATTAACTCTTGCGGGTGTGAGAGTGGGTGAGCATGTATTACCTGAGTTGCATATGGAAATACAGCTAATCCCATATTGAGTATATGTATGTACAGAACTTTTTAAAAAATTAAATGATCTAAAATTATGTCTTGTCTTTGTGTAGTTGAACATGTGTGGGCATGCCCATTAATGTGATTGCCCTGATAGTGTTGCCACATATGTTTTTTTTTACTAGACAATCTTGAAATCAAACCAATTGTCCGGTGGTCCAGAAAACACTGTACAAACTCCAGCATTCTGTTTCAAAAAGAAACAGATCCAAAAATCAAAACAATTGTTTGGTAGTCCAGAAAATGCTGTACAAACTCCAGTATTCTGTTTCAAAAAAAAAACAGACAATCAGAGTTTGTTAAATTGGTGGATTTACTATGCCTTTTTACAGAAAAGCATAATAAATCATCAGAAAAAAAGGCAGCAGGAATGGAAAAAGAGAGCATACTCCCTCATATGACATGACATTGATGTCACAAAATGGGCGGAATTTGGGCAGGAGAGAGGATGGAATGGGTAGGGTTATGGGAGGTGCTAGGGCTGTGGCCTTGGTTTGGTTTTAGCCAACAAGAAATGTGGCAACCCTAATTCCTGATTGTCCTTGATTTTAAGGTCCTTTGTCCCTGATTCTCTCATCTGGAGATTGAGAGGTATGCTGGCCACAATACCAACCAAGGAATTACATTTTTTAAGAAAATGGCACTACAAGCCATCCTCGAAGTTCAGGAGATGGCTCACACAACACATATACTAATGCTAATAGGCCCAGCCCCCCCAACTTCTGATACCTGTACTCCAGCTCCATCTGTATGTTGAACCAGGTACTGCAGGCAGTTAAGTTTCCCACAGGATGCTACCTGCAGTACCTTGTCCTCCATGCAGATGACGCTATTGCTTCACCAATACTTTCGATTCACTCTAATAGGATTTTGCATTGAGTCAGCCTCGCAGATTGACAAACCTCATTAGTGTACAATGCTGACTTAGTTTAATGCAGTAAGCTTGATTCTCCTTTTAGAATTTGATACAATTTGACTGTAGGGCTAGGTACTCCTTATTTGCTTACACTGAATAGGGACTGCTGGAGATCCATCTTTTGGACTCTGGCATAGAGTAACTGCTCAGCACGGCATATTACTTGTCATCATGCAAGTCATTTTGGTATTCAACTTACAAGCAAATACATTGAATTTTACCCATTACAGAAGTGGCCATGGTGGTGCAGCTGTTAGCATTGTTGCCTCACAGCAAGAGGTTCTCTGGTTCAATCCTTGGCTGGGGTGCCTTCTGTGCGGAGTCTGCATGCCCTCCCTGTGGTTGCATGGGTTTTCTCTGGGTGCTCTGGTTCCCTCCCAAAGACATGCTGTAGGTGGATTGGACACTCTAAATTGGCCCTAGGAATGAGTGTTTGCCTTCTGTGGAAGGTTGGGCACCGGGCTGGCAACTCAACACCATAAAACTCTACAGCCAATCATGAGCAGACAGGTGATCTGCTATGGTGATCCCCTAACTGGGAAAAGCCAGAAGAAGAAGATAGATAGCATCAATGGTGCATATTTTTCCATATAATGATCTAAATGAAGATTCTTAATAAAAGAAGACTAGCTCAGTCACTATAAGGTTACCATCTGTCTCTCTTTACAAAGGGCAGTCCACATGTGAGCAGTTCCACCCTGTGATAAAAGAAGAAAAATAGAAAATATCCTGAGATATTAGAACAAAACATATATCCTGAGGTTCCTGTTGCACTTGCGTAAAACTATTAAATTTGTACCTGAAACACATTAATGTTGTAGAAATGATCAGAAACAACTAATATTCTACAACAGTGAGCTTTTATTATGAAGAAAACATGAAGTCCAGTCCTTACACTGTTTATGAGTATGGTATGTCCTGCAAAATTGTATGTTTCCATTAGAAATTCACAATTTTGGCACTCAAAATGGTGGCAAGTCTAAGACACCAAAGGCATAGCAAATGAATTTCTACTTTTCTAAGACTGACATACATCATCCCATAGGCTGGCACCTTCCTTGAGTTGGTTGTGACATTCATTCATATTCTTTTTGTTTGAATTTTGTTTAGTCAACTACTGGCCGTATAAAAGTTAATGTACACTCATCTATACGTTTTGGATGCTGTTGTAAACCTAGACTATTCAAATGAGCACTTCTGTGCTTCTCTCTTGCATAGCATGCATATGGTATATCACAAAAGTGATTACAAGTAATGCAGACATTGCACTCAACTCACCACAAATATTGTAGTAATTATAAATTAAGGATGCATGCAAATTATACCCTGTATAGGGTTTCCAATGTTTTCCTATGGAAATTTCAAGAGCAATTTCAGCTTTGCAGATGTGTATAAAAGTGATGCTAATTGATTTATTCACTTTTAGTCTGAGGAAGGTGAGGCAACGTCCTTACCGAAAGTGCTTACAATAAACGTTTTTTGTTTGTTTATTTGCCGGCTCTTATAGTGTTCATTTCGCTCTTTTTAAACAGTTTGGTTTTCGTTTTTAAGTTTGTTAAATAATTCAAAGTCATTGGATGCATAACAGAAACTGGATCTATTAAACTGGTCATAGAAATGCAGGAGTTAAACTACAAAGTGCACCTATGCCCACAGCAATACATCTCACAGACAGGTAGAACTGTAGTACCCACATGCCAGCAGATGTATGTGTTGTACTGAACAAACAATTTTGAAGTAAGTTATGGACTCATTGAAAAGATTCATATGGGATGGACCATGCCAGAAATCAATGCTATAATCTACTATTATGGAATGTTTATGAATCACATCTTTCATTCTTGACACAGTGAAGTACACTTGTAACAGTGTTAATGGTGGAATCTTGTTTTAATATCCACTAGACTCAGGCCCTGGCCTATACCATTCTGGCACTGTGCCATACTGAAAGACCCAGGAAAGGATAAGTATTGTGGTGGACACTGTTGAAAATAATATTATTGTGAAGCTTGGATAACCCAAAAGGCTGCCAATGTCAGATAAGCTGTCTAATGAGCACACTGTTATGCTTCTCTTATCTAGTGGAAGCTAGCAATATATACACTTACTGGTAAAACTAATAGGCTTTGAGTGCTATTACATAATCAATCTCTCTGGCTTTCTTAGTTACAAAACCTCCACTGATCTACCCTTTGCTGGCACCATTATTTCCACATTCTGGATAATTACATTTAGAGCATACTACAACACTGTGATGCCCATAACCACACAAGTACTCATAACTCTGATGAATGAACCAAATGCAGAGAGCACAACAATCATTCTGAAAACACAAGTTGCCCATAGATCCAGTTTCTGTTATGCATCCAATGACTTTGAATTATTTAACAAACTTAAAAACGAAAACCAAACTGTTTAAAAAGAGTGAAAGGAACACTATAAGAGCCGGCAAATAAACAAACAAAAAATGTTTATTGTAAGCGCTTTTGGTAAGGACGTTGCCTCACCTTCCTCAGACTAAAAGTGAATAAATCAATTAGCATCACTTTTATACACAAATTAAGCATATCAATCAATTACCGTAAAGTAAGCTAAGTGTTAAAACTATTAGCTAAACAGTAAACTCACCTCTACCTTATAAGAAATTATGAATTATACATACTTCCTAAGAAACATAACAAACCATTAAACATCATAAATTAAAAATATTGTTAAAAATATTATTAACAATACTCATTGAAATTCCAAATACACGAAACCACAACATCCAACGTGCATTTTCCCCCCAAGAGAGAATGCACTATCTAAAATGTCACAAGATTTCGGCGAGCAACAGTCTAATATACCTGAGTTTGCAAACTGAAAGTGTATCTAAGTGTGTATTAATTTTTTAGCCAAAATGTAAAATAATTAAATAGTAAATAAATAAATAGTACTATTCATCATATATTATAAAACCACAAGGCATACATACAGGCAAAGTATGTTGTATATTGAAAATGAACAGGTAAACCACATAATAGTTCTTTTATGTATTACATTTCAAATGATAATGTCCAGTTCCATGTCTTGCAGACCATCTCCATTTACATTATATGCATTCTCCAGTATGGGACTTTCATGTTATAGGACTGCATTCCCAAATGCTTTCCCATTTGACCACTACCTCTGGGTAAACACTTTAAGGAATATGTATCCACTCTGAATTTCTAGCATAAAGGTAGGATGGAAGATTTTTGAGGGAAACATTCCTTTTCAACAACTGCATATGATTCTTCCTTTGGCTGGAGTCTATGACAAGAATGTACTACTGTCTATTACTCCATTTAAAGAAACCTGGCTAAGTACAACCCTCATTCAATGGCTGGAAGCATCTATCTACATGAAAAGCCAATGTCCAGACAACCATATCTAGCCTGTTGTTTTGTGTGAGGTTTATCCAGACAATGCCATCAATAAAAGTGGGACAAAGGCAAAAAATAGGGACAATTTTTCAATATTGCTCTTACAAACTTAAAAAGTTGATAGAATAACAGGTATTGCATTAGCATGAAATTTCTAAAAGGTATGAAGTCTGAAACTGAAATGTCTGTCATTATTTTCTAACATCACTCTTTAATTATTTGCCACCAATTTGCTAGAAAAACACAATGTCATGAAAAATGGACCAAAAATATGAGGCAAAATCTGGACATTGTGTGAAAATCTGTACAGTTGAGAGGTATGCTGGCAGGTTCTGACCAAATCTTACCATCACCTGCTTTATGGCCCTAGTAAAAGATGTCATCTGTGATATTATTTGTTTTGTAGTTGATCATGTCCTCTTCAGTCTGCTCAGCACCTCATAATCTTTAGAACATGTTCCCACTGAGATTGACTATAGTCAACAATATAATTTATATATGTAGGAACATAGTTTCTGCCTCATGCCAGGCACAATCTAAGCCCCTTTTGAAAGTTGCCTGGGTTTTCTTCATCTCAAAGGACATCTTACTGAAGTCACACAACCCAAGTGGGTGACAAAAGCTGATGGGTCCCCTGCCTCAGGCATTATGGTATCTGCCACAAATCCTTAGTAAGGTCAGTAGTTGTCAGATACTTAGCACCATCCAATTGCTCCAAAGCTAGCCCTGTTCTAGTCATGGGATATGCAACTGACTATCTGAGTAGTTAATATCATGTAGACTACACAGAACAAAGTGGTCTTTATACATTTTTTTAGCATCAGCACTTCCCACAAGACCCATAGACTACTGAATAAAGTACACACACACACACACACACACACACACACACACACACACACACACACACACACACACACACACACGTATAAACTAAAGAAGAACAGTGAATAGCAACACTTGCCGTTTTTAACTAAAGTAATTTTTACAGGGGGAGAACCCCCCTGCACCCTCCAATATTGGAGGCTGTGCCTTTCACCCCACCCTGTTTATATATGCTAACTCCAAAATCTGCATATCTCATATAACATGAAATACTCAGATACAACTATCTTGGACTTAGATATGTAATTTCCCATTTTAAAATTTAATCTCACTATTCAAAGGCTCGAACTTATGAGTCTTGGAGTTTAAAACTGTTACATTCTTGCAGATCTGCAGTTCCTCACACATAGTTTGCTTTACTTTCTCCAGCATCCTGTAAGGAGTCAGTTGATTGGTTTGATCCCTACGTCCATAGTGTACTCCATCAGTTGAGTACAGACTGGCTTACCTATGAACATACCTCAACGTCTTGTAATGCCCAGAGTTCCTGAATTTTGGCAGGTGATATATGCTGGAACTACACTACCTCTTTTACTGAAGTGTCAGTCTGAGCTTCACCAAGAGAGTCTATCACAAGATCACTCTCTGATTTCCCCTGTATCCTACTGCAAATATGGTGTAATAATGTCTCTCAGGCATGGTTAGTCTCATTATGTTAACTTGGTAGAGTTTGTGTTTCTGTCAGCTCCCATAAACTTAGTCATAAAATTCAGAACATAATCCCCAACAGAATCTTTATTTTTTTAATCCCCCAAAGGACTTGTGCAAAGGCTCCTTTTCCTGTGCCATATCAGCTCATTTTCTCCTTCAAGGGGTAAGATGCATGCATCCCCAGACTAGGTGAGAGCCTATAGCCTGTTCATTCCTATCTGGGGAACCTTATCATCACCATGAATACGTGAATCATTGCTAGGAGCTAGGCCAGATGTCCATCCTACAATGGGCCCTTCCTTGTCCTAAGCCCTCCCCAAAAGGTGGCTTGCAGAATCTCCAATAGCTGCTTGGTTGAGGAAAAGGCATGTGTACTTCCAGACGTGCATTTCTCAAACTCAGCTGTATTCACATCACTGGAATAATAGAAGACTATATGGCCTTTTGCTTGAGTGATTACACACCCTCCAGTAGGTATCAATAATAAGGTTGGCTTAGCTGCCTCCCTTCATCAGAATGGGCAAGTGGACATCAACTGGTCAAGTCCATCTTCTTCTGACCACCCTTCCAGTATCCATGCTGCTAGCTTAACATAGATTGCCCGGGTCTTAGGGTTTCATCCCTGTACTTCGCAGAGTTGGGCCTCACAATAGACTCACTGTGGGAATCACACTCACCATCCCACTCTTCACAAATTAAGTCTAATGGCCTCCCTTTCACTGTGTCCAAAATGTAGATAAAATTGTGAAAAAATATAGATTCTTGGGGCACTTCTGTGTACACGAGGAGTAGATGGGGCAGTTATTTGTCCCACTCCTGCTAAAAGTGGTCTAGAAATGCTCTAAGCATTATCATAAGACCAGAGTTAACTTTTCCACCAAAGTATGTGTTTGTAGATTGTGGGAGAAGTTTTTAAATGCTGTCTCCCCAAGCACTTTCATAAACAGGACAGTAGGTTTGACATGACGTTAGATCCTCTGTCTAAAACTATGTTCTAGATAAAATGTACTCTACTGAAAGTTTCTTATGGATTTTTCACCTTTTCTGCCTCAACAGGGGGCAACACCAATGCCTCAAGATACCTAGTTGCATGGTTTACCAGCAGTAAAATATACAGCTCTCCCTTGGGATGTGTGTGGTACTAAGAGACCCCACAATACAAATGGCTATTCTGTGATGTGGTTCCTCAATAGCATTCACCAGCAACAAAGTGGCATATGTTTTATCTCCTTTCTTGCCAACCTCCTGTCACTTGTCAGATACCTTACAGCACCCTCTCACATATTTTGAAATGCCTGAGTAATACAAATTTTGTATAAGCCTCATTCTTGTGTGCATCATGTCAATAGGGACTGACAAATAAGTGCATGATAGCAGGTGCTAGGATGACTAGTTGCAACACTTCACTTTCTAGCCCATGTTCAGTAGTCCTGTTTCTGTATTATAACCATTTGTCCCAGTACAGAGACTGCCCCAGCCCTTGAAAATCAGGATAGTCTTGGTTTACTTCCCTAAAATTCTGTAATGTGGGTTATGAGAGCTGTGCCTTTCTCATTGTGGTCCTCCCCAGCTCGTCTTCTAAAGGAAATCTAGTCCTTTTGGCAGTTCTAGGTCATATTTAGGCTTCCCTTGAAGTAGCTCATTCTAAAGGAGGTTTAGTACCTTTAGACAACTGTGGTTCAAATGCAGGTTTGATGCTACTGCCTACATCTTCCAGTGAAGCATCCACATTACCAGTCTCAATCAGATGTGTGGGCACTGACAGTGTTTTCCCCCGTATGTACCACACATGTTCGAATCTCTGCCTGCATACATGCAAATGCACGTCCACAAGATAATGTACCATCAAATTACTTTCCGTTCAAACATTGGCAGGGATATCCTCAAACCCTGTCACCTTTTTGCTGCCCAAGTCCCCTCCAAGTGCAAATGAACCAGACCAGTGATACTTGAAAATGTATCCATTCTTTAGCCATAACTGTACTGGACTGCCTGGACAAATAAAGTTCCTCTTTAACAACTGTAGGTTTGACTATAGTTATGCTTGATGCTGCATCCCACCTAGCAGCAGTTTCTTTGTTCTCCACCAGGATAGGGTACAGGTCCTTGTGATAATATGGAGTAGCTGCAATTTAAAGGCATATCACTACCACTCTGGTGCCATCTCAAATATCTCCCTCACAAGGCTTTTGCTCTCCTTCCTATTTCTGTCAACATTTGGATTATATATGCCTCACTTGATTAGAATAGAAGCATCTAACCTAAGAAATTGGCATGTGTTACAACCAGTGGAGTTCCTCTTTGGCTGTAGAACATTTTGTGATGATTTAGCCTGCCCCCATGGGTAATATTATGCCCACAGTGTTAAGTATCACCTTATAGTAAAATTATAAACAACGGTCAACAAGAAACAATGAACTTTTAAAACGAAAAGGAACACAATAAAAGCCGGCCAGAAAAAATTAGTGCTATTTATTGTAAATCACACTTTCAGCTAGGACGATGCCTAGCCTTCCTCAGACAAACAGCTGAAACGCTGTGAACAGTTCCTTTTTATCTGCACAAATTAATGATCTCATCAATTAATTAAAGTGGTTAGTTACCCTAACAACACACTAGCACAGCCTACTATTGGAAAGTAAATTAAAATAGAATATATTAACAATTCAGAAGATAAAAAACAAGTACAAAAAGTATCTAATTTTATACTGAAAAACAGGTTTTATATGTAGATACAAAAACCTGTGTTAATGTAAATAACCCAAACGAAAATGTGTATATATACTCTGCTTAAGACGATAAATCTATACCATAAAAATTAAAAATTAAATATTTATTGGTTCTCCAACAGATGTCATATACATTTAAAATTAATAGTTAAACAAAGACTACTTTGACAATGCCTCACCTGAAAAGCCTGGTTATACTACCGTATTGTGAGCTTTTAATAATTCTGTTGTGTTATGTGGTTATCTATCCAAAGTTAAAAGCTTCAGCAGGCTTTTAATGGATACACTGTCATTTATTCCTGGAAGCATCTGAGCCCTTGTTCTGATTTGCCATTTTAATTCATCTTTTTCAAGCAAAATTTGCCAAGGTCCCCCTTGAGTATTTTCAATCCTCTGTTGTAATACTGTAAACTTAAAGGTGTGACCAGGAAATTCAGAGCAATGTTTAGCTAGAGCATTGTTAAAATCTTTTTTATTTATTGCATAACAATGTTCGTATATTCATTGTCTAAAACGTCGCTCGGTCTTCCCGATATAAAAAGCATAGCAGGAATTGCATAATGCAGCATAAGTCACTCCTTTAGTTTCACAGTTGTATTTTCCAGATATTTTATATGTTTTGTGGTTCATGAGCACCTGATTACCCACAGAAATGTGTTTACATTGTGAACATGAGACACATTTAAACATTCCATTAATTCTCCCAGTAAAAATCCTACTATTGCTGTTACTTTCTAGAAGGACCTTAAGATTATGGCCACGTCTATATGTTATTCTGGGACTGGAACCCAAAATTCTAGATAGTGTATCATCATTCTTAATGAGGTCCCAGTTTTTATTTAATACCTCTTTAATGGATCAAAAATCCAAAGAAGAAGTGTACAGAAAACTGGTTTGATAACTTACACAACCAGCATTTTTATCTAAAGGTTCGTCAGGTGATCTAGCTTGTGCATTTAAATCTGAACAAGATGACACACAAACCTGTCCCTTTAATAAAGGAATAAAATGACCAGCATAATGCTTAAAGACCACTTAATTTTTTATGTTATTGGTTAATGCTCTCGGATAACCTCTTTTAGTGAACATGTCACAAAGATGGTCACATTCAGACTCAAAGTCTGTGTCATCCGAAATCATGCGGCCAGCCCTCACCATCTGCCCTTTGACCACTGCTCTCTTTTGTTGATAAGGATGGTTACTAGTAAAATGAAGGAAACTATTTGAATAAGTTGGTTTCCTGTATATAGAACTTTTGTATCTACTATTGTTTGTATCATTGACCAACCAGATGTCCAAATAATTGATTGCAGTTACACCTATGTTGTAGGTAAATTTCAGAAAACTTGTGGTCTTACTAATGTTGTCAATAAAAGTTGGTATAGTAGACAACTCTCTGTTCCAAATACAAAACATGTTGTCCTGGTATCTAGTGTACCAGGTGACATTGTTTTGAAATAATTGGTCCTTAAACAACCAGTTGTTTTTCCAGTAGGCCATAGTGGCATTGGCAAAACTAGTAAAATGATGCTATGTTGGTGAGATAGAGGTCATACTTTCAGCCCACCACTTCAGCTGAAGTGCATTTCCAGTATGTCTGCCAGATTGTCATATATAGTCAAGCAAAAAACTGAGTGCTAACTTAATCATCAACAAGCCTCCCAAAATTTCAAAAGTAATTGTCTAACACACTCTTACACATCTAGCAAAGCAAATGCTTATTCTACAATGAAATCACTGTTACTGACCTCTGTCTCTCCCTCTCCTGGGTTGTTTAAGCTTGTTTTTCTATAAGCTTCAGGCACAAACTTAAAACATTTTAAAATAATATTCTTAACTTTCAAATAGACAAAACTATCAGAATGGATACCTTTTTAATGTATCCATGGTTTTACCCATAAGCAAAGGAATTAAAAACTTCACCCAATGCTACTGGTTAATTTACTGCTGATACAAATATGTTCAAATACCAGAATAAAACTGTCATCAACCCCTTTTACTGAGGAAACATTGGCTTCCAGGACTGGGATATTACTCCCGCTACTAAAATTAATTGATGATGATTGCACATCCACTTAATATGCTGAGGCTAATTTTTCCCTCTGTGCTTCAAACATGTTACACGTGGCCATGTGAACATTTACACTTCCATTAGTAGTATAGTGGTGTTATGAATATCTCCTTTGGCCTCAAATTCTCAATAGATATCCAAAACATAAAAGGAATTTTAAATGAGAACTGGAAAATAATCCTAAGAAATGCTGAAGTACTGAAGCATGTGTTTTACACAGCTTGCTTTACATAAAAGACAAATGTTAACCCTAAATATATGCTTGATAGAAACAAAAACAAGGAAGTGAATAGCAAGAGCTCTGAAGATCTGACACTTTAGCCGGTGTGTTTTTTATGTTGATAATTATGACAAAACAATTTAGGCCGAACACCATTGCACTTGCAATAACAGTGGTGTTGCTTATTTTATCATATGTGACATACTATGTGTGAAGAAAGGAAGTACTGTCAGCACAGCTAGCTGGAATTTTACACATAATTATATATCATTTGTGAATATCAAACTGATTTATATAAGATGCTTGTGTTACAAATGTATTAGAACTGTATGTCATATGTATATCAACCTGCTCTGTACAGATCTTTGTGTTGAAAAGATATTAGTAAAGTGCTGTGTTTAAAATGTATCCACAGTGTGCCCTTTTGGAAGAGAGCGGATATGTACATGCATTATTGTACCTGTTTAAATCTATGTATTTTAACAGTGGAAAATGGAATACAAAAGGTTAACCTCAGTCCAGCAAACTTTTGAAAAATATCTGAAATTAAATTACTTTATAGGCTATGCCATAAAGATGTTTCAATGCAGCTAGAGACACAAAGTCCATACTAGGAAGCTTTCTGTATTGTCTTTAGGGTAAACTAATTGCTATTTTGGAAGCATGAAGGAATGAAACTGTTTTATGACTTCCAGCATCTGCCAAAAATTTGAGCAAAACCCTTTGTTTGAGTATTTTTTACAGGTAGATGCGAAATGGTACTATCTGCCAGCAATGGGGGGTTTGGCCTAGGAACTACAAGTCAGATGACCAGAAATGATGCCATCCTGCAACCTATCCCACCAGTAATATTTTAGGTATTATTTTGAGAAGTCTGTTAGTGAGACAGTGCATTTTGCATTCTGTCTTGGACCTGACAACAGCAATAAGAACTATTCATCACATCTCCCTTGCTCTAATAGTAAGCTACTATAGTGAAGCTTAGTTTAGTTATTTTTCTTTATTTGTGTGAGCCTGTACTGCAATGTTATTTTAAATGTTTTCTGTGATTTTGAACTCTGATGTCACTGTGAATATATATTTAGTATTGTCTTGTTCATTTATTATTTATGTTTAAATATATATAAACATTTCATTGTGGCTGATCTGTGTAGAGATATTGAAGTTTAGAGAGTACTTGCATATTTATTTGGTGACACTGAGTATGCTACTCTTAATAGCCTTGCTCTTGGTTAAACTATCATGTGTATTAATATTAATATTACACAGTAAGATTGGGCACCATTTGTTAAGGGTCTTAAAGTAGCTGATAAGGAGTGACTAGTGGCAGTGTTAACTACCTTATAGGCTGGGCAAGTAGACCTGTGCCAACCTTTCCCAGATATGTGATTGTGTGTGTGTGTGTGTGTGTGTGTGTGTGTGTGTGTGTGTGTGTGTGTGTGTGTGTGTGTGTGTATGTGTGTGTGTAAATTAAACCTCAAAGAGTGTATGTATTAGCTACTTGGGCAGGGACATGAACCACTGGTTGGACAGAGAGAGTGCTGGAGGTCTTGGCTTGGTCACTCAGCTGAGATATCAACTCTATAACTGTGCCAGTGAGGAGTCTAATTGGGGATCTGGAGAAACAGGGAGAAACCATCCCCAGTCTGATTGTGATCTCTATGTGCTTTTAAGGGAAAATGCATTTGATGCAGAGACCTACATCTGGAAATACTGTGTGTGTACCTGTCATACTCTCAGTGAACATCCACCACTGTTGCTGGTGGTGAGGATTGAGGCTCCTTGATTACTGGCTGGCAGTGGAAGGTCATCACACTATGCAAGTAAAATATATACAATCAATATTATCACATACAATATATGGGCATATGCTAATTACCAGAAAAATTATCTAAATTACACTATGTATAAGCAATCTAAGAAGTTTAGCAATTTTAACTTTTTTGTATTACATCAAACTCGTTGTATATCTTTACAAACAGATGCAAATAACTTGCAAGAAATCAAACAAGTATGCTGGTAAGTTAGACTAGGGTCTTGTTTCCACATCTCAGGGACACTGTAAATAGTAAGGTATTTTAAAGTGATGGTAGCAACACTGTGAGAGTTTGAATGTAATCAGTGAGGTTAGAGCATGTAATTTGGGTGTATGTCATTTTAAATCATTTTGTAAGAAGAGTTGTTATTCTGAAGAAATATTTTGATTAGACAGAGAAGAAAGGGACAAACTATTTTCCAGTCTGGTGATTCCTTATTTGGAGTGTCTTTACATGTAGTAGTTAACTAGCTTTATTCCCCTATATTACAAAACTAAATCTCAATTTTTCCTTTTTTTTTGTTTTGTAAGCTAAGTACCCAACTTTACATTTTTTTCCTTAATCCTTCATCAGACATTTTTGACAAAATGGTATAATGTGTAACCCCTTTGTGTAGCTACTGCCAATACTGAAAAAAAATGTGCACTCTTGAAGTTCTCTAACAGTTTTAGTGACCATTATCCAAAACTCACATATCAGTCCTTTAAAACTTAAAAGAGTCCATGTGTCTTTATTAAACATAGATCCATTGCCCAGATTAAATAATACAAAGTATTTTTTGGTTTTTCCTTAATCAATCTGAAGTAATTTTGATTTAATGTTAATGGTGAAAAAGTCCTTTATAAGGGTATTGCTTTAATAAATACCCTTCAGGATGAACATGTCCTGGTCACAGTAGGGGGAGATAGATGGTATAAATGCCCCTGAGTAAACTCAAAGATTTGAAAGACAAATAGTAAGGTAGAGACTTCATCTAAATTTAGTGAAAAGAAAGCCACAAAAGTCACTTAAAAGCATGACTTCTACTGCATTCAGGCATAAAAAAACTATGATAGATGTCTCTATTTGGTTGCCTAAAATACTATTGGTTTGAGATCAAAGGATTGATTTATTCTCTCCTGCTGGTTATTAGACTTGGTTTTCTAAAAATACCCTCCCCTGGCAAATAGAATGTAGGCCTTCTTTGCAGTTATTTAACAAAGCAACTTCCTGTATAAATCACCCTGATCCTCTTCATACATTTTAAGGAGCATCTTCATTAAAATGTAAGCCCTCTTGTATCAGAACTTCCATTTTGTTGTGCTGGTGGCAATTCATGCTTTTCTCTATATTTTTTAAAATTATCCTCACTTATAAGCTCTAAACCTGTTTCCCACATCATTGACTTATCACTCACCTCAGGAAGAACAGCAAAACAAGAGAAATGTGCAGTGTTATGCCATCTGCAGATATATGCCCCACCTCACTTCATATGATTATCATAGCTCATAACTGACATATTTTTTAAGATTTAGAAATACTTTTTACCTGCAGCTTGTATACTATGTTGTCCAATCCAGCATTTTCTCTCTTTGTGTAACTGCACAAATTTAGGAAGATTTTCACTATTATGATTGCATCCTGGTCAGTCATTAATTCCGTTCTAACAAGCACATAACCTGTTCAGCATAATATAGCAATCTCTGTTAAAGTGAAATGTATCTTAGATACAGGTGACTATGCTTTACTGCTGAACTATCTTTAAAAACTCAACTTCTTATCAGGTGCACTGGTTGATTGATTGCTGCAGCCTCTGTTAATGTTCATATCTGAACTCTGTCAGTATTTTTAACTTTCATGCGGAAGTTACACAAGGATGAATTCCTGGGTCTCTACTCCCATCCTTTAACTACAATTTTCTCTGAGATCTTCACCTTAGTAATTTAGTTCTGTGTGGTGCATCTCTAGTTCTACCATGCAATCATTCCAAGCCACAAAATTTGCAAACCAATCTTTTTCTATCGTCCTTAGAGTCTGCAATTTGCTTACTAACATAATACGGGGAGTTGTGGTGATTATTGGTGAATTTTGTTTTTCTCCGTCATCCATTTCTTACTTATTTTGTTTTTCTCCGTCATCCATTTCTTACTTATCAATAATTTTACAATTAACAGCTTAAAAAATAAATTATGTTATTTTGTACTTAGCCTCAGCTTTAAAACCTTCAGTCACTCATTGTTATTGACCCTGTCAGGACCCAGTGCCCCTACTAATTAGGATAAGAGTGGACCTAGTACCCCTACCAATTAGGATAAGTGTCTCAAGTACTTTGGTGTTATATTTGATTCTTTGTTTTCCTTCTGCTGTCATGCAGATGCAACAGCAAACAGCTTGCACAAATCAATGTTGCACTGGAACTCACCATTCATTTTTCCCATGAGCTCTATCATCAATTCTTAGAAATGAAAACTTTTCAAAGATTGATTATTGCAGTATAAGTATATCCTTGTTGCTTCGCTAAGAATATCAAATATCTCCGGATAATAGTCAATCAGTCTTGCAGGTCATAGGTCTCAGACTATTATTGTATAATACGTATTATCATTAGTGGTCACCAGCAGTCCAGAGTGCTCATTTCTTATTATTAAAGCTAACAGACCACCTGTTCAAGTGTGAGTGCTGCCTACTGCTAGCCAACTACTAAAACACAAGTTCTGCTACCAAAACTCTTACATCCAGAGCTGCTGTGGCCTTACTCCTTGATCAACATAGCTGTGCCTTACAGCTGGTGTAAGGGCCATGACTAACATTAGTTATTTGCTTTAGAATTCCTTCCCTGCTGCCAAACAAACACTTTTTTATTTAATATGTCTACATAATTAATTTTAACATTTAATTGCCTAACTTTTACCTTGGAAATTTTCCATGTTATATGTAGCTATTGTTAGAATGGCATTAATCAAAATGTCTTAACACTTTGTCTGTTAACTTATTTCTCTGTGAATAGAGCACATGGTAAAAATGCTTCCAATTTTTAATCCTGTGATAGTGTCACATTTGCACTCATGCTGCATTTATCTTACTTTTGTATGCCTAAAAAGTGTAGCTGAAGAGTGCCTTTGGCAAGTTCACTTATGGCATGATGAAAACTTGAATTTTAAAACTTTTAAATGTGTCAGTGTGGTAGAAGGTAAAAAAATGAAAGGTTATATACTCACCATAACTATGCATCTGTGTTGTTCATTTTCATTCTTCTTCAATGTATGGGTCATGGATCTAAAATCGGATCTGACTCAGACTCTTTTCTCTAGACTCTTGGATCCAACTCTTGAGCTCCTCCCTTTACCCATAATGCCCCTAACCATTGCATTACCTCAGATCAAGTTTGCTGTTGTAATGTATCAATCTGAGATATAAGTTATAATAAGAATGAAAACAGTACAGTTACAGAATAGGGGCTCAGACAGGAACTACGGTTCCTAACAAAAAAACTTAATCAGGTCACTCCCAAAGATATGGATAGGAGGAAGGAGAGGAGAAGTTGAGGAAGAATGAAAATGGACAACACAGATGCATAGTTATGATGTGTACATAACTTTTGTATCTGATGTTGTCATTTTCTTTCATTCTTCAATGTATGGGACAGAGTCCCCAACTACGATAGCCTAGGGTGGCCCTCATGGAAAGATGCTCCAGAGAATCACAGAATCAAATGCAGCTCTTTTTCTAGAGATAATATCCAACTTGTAATGAGCAATAAATGTATGAGCATTAGACCAAGTGGCAGCTGCACAGATATCAATGGAAGCTCTGGCCCAGAAGGCAGATGATGTAGCCATAGATCTAGTTGAGTGTGCTTTTTGAGGTTTTGGTAAGGTTAAACCTCTTAAAGAGTAAACATAGGAAATACAATCTGTTATCCATTTTTCTAAAGTAACTTAGGATATTGGTTTTCCCAGTTAATTACTGGAAAAGTAAATACATAGTTGGTCAGTATTTTTCTAAATTCCTTCATCCTATGAACTCTGCTAGGTCTGGTGTTTTTGTTCTATGTGAGAGATAGACACTTACATTATCTAGGCTGCACATTTCACATGTTTTTTCACTGGTTAAATTATATCTTGAGTGATACTGAAATACACAGTGAATTTCTGGACCTTTGTCTTTTCTAAAAGATTTCAAGCCTGCATAAACTAAAGCACTGTTAGTGATTCTTTGCTGGGTGAAGAAAGTCAACCTATATATTTTTTTTGCCTGTGACTTGCTGATAGATTTGCTTTATGGTTTACCTGCTCCATTTTGTTTTCTGTTTTAAGAAATCTGCTTGCCCTGGTGTTTTTGTTCAATGTGAGAAGTAGTCACTTAAATTATCTAGGCTGCACATTTCATGTGTTTTTTCATTGGTTGAATTGTATTTTGAGTGATGCTGAAATACATTTTCTATAATGCCTTCTGGCTTATGTTTCCAGTGCTTCTCAGCTACTTCAGTATTATAATGTTTGCATATTCCCCAATGCAGTAGTCTTGCCACATTATTATGCTTTTCAGTATACAGGCCTTCTGCTATTAGAGTATCACACTTGCTAACAAGATGTGTGACTGTTTCCAATTCTGTTTTATAAAACCTACATTTATCTGTTTCTCCTGTATGTTCAATAGACTTTGTAAACCAAAGTGTATGTAGTCCACTATCCTGTGCTGCCAATATGAACCTTTCGTCTTTTGGTTTAAATAGTTACTTTTTTAATTTCTCCAAGTCTTTTGGATTTCTAATACCATGACAGGAATGGACCCCATTCCTAAGTCAAAGTACGATTAAAGTTCATGAAATTAATATTGTTTCAATCTTTGATGTCAGCCAAAAGTGCTCTTCGCAGCACCTGCAATGTGCCTAGTAATGACTCTTTCTGCAATTCGTACAGTGTTACATGGATTGGTAACATATCAAAATAGGATTGTAGATTCTTTTTTTATAAGACCTGTTGATCCTACTATTATTGGAATTGTCTGGATATCTTTATTCCACATTGCTCTCATTTCTGATTGCAGATCCTAGTATTTTATGACTTTGTATCTCTCTCTATGCAATACACTGTAGTCACTGGGTGTGGCAATTTCAATGATCAATGCTACTTTTGTCTTCTTTTCATGGACCACTATATCCATTTTCTAGTATCTATCTTTTGAACTCTTGGTAAAGTGTGATCCCATATGATGCAAACGTCATCATTTTCTTTGATGCTTTGTGGCTCATGTTTCCAGTGTTTTTCAGCCACTTCAGTACCATAATGTTGGCACAATCTCCAGTGCAGCAGTCTTGCCACATTATTATGTCTTTCGGTATACAGTCCTTCTGCCATTAGTATGTCACAACCAGCAACAAGGTATGCGTCTGTTTTCAATTCGGTTTTACAAAACCTACATTTGTCTGTTTCTCCCACGTTCTCAATTGACTTTGTAAACCAGCGTGTATGAAGCCCACTATCTTAGGCTGCGAATATTAACCTTTCATCTTGTGATTTGAATTCGCCTCTCATTAACCATTCCTGCATTTGTTCCTGATCAACATGAGATTCTTGCAGAAGTTTTCTATACCAACAACTATATTTATGCATTTTCAACATTTCTTGCCTTCTCATCTGGTCCTTTACCTTATATTCTTTCTTTTTGACATATTCAGTTGCTGCCTAATTTTTATCTACTTCTGCTTTGATTTCCATTCCTGCTTGATGCCGATATGCTTCTGCTAGATTAAGCACTGACGTCATCTTAGGTTTATTCTCGCCATGTTTCAAAATTTTCACTACATTTGGGTCTTGTGAGGTCAGCAGATATATGTGAAGTCCCACGATTGCAGATCTATACATGTAATCAATTTCAAGTAGGCCCATCCATCCTTCGGAACGGAGAGTATATAATCTTGGTATGCACTGTTTTTTATAAATCATTTGGTGAGGATGAAGCATCCTTCTTGTTTTCATATCTAATCTATCTCTCCAGGCCAGTCAATCACTCCAAAACTGTAAGTTAGGAGAGGAAGAGCAAATTGGTTTATAGCTTGGATTTTGTTCCTAGATGTCAACACTGTTATTAGGATTAATTTAAGTTTTCTAAAGTATTCCTTACTAAGTTTTATTGGCATTTGTTCATGTTTTATTACCGATCCTTCATCAATTCCCAAATATGTATATACTCCCCCCTTGCTCAAGTTCTTTTATATCACATTCCTGTTCCAAACTGATGTTTTCCTGGTGCTGCAGTTCTCCGGCTTTAAAGGTTGCTTTTGCACATTTATCAAGACCAAACGACATTCTTATATCATCTGAAAAAGTTTTGACAACTTGCAGTTGTGCTTTCAGTTCCTCATCTGAAGAGTCATACAGTTTTAAATCATTGACCAATAGATGAGAAGTCTTTACACTTTGTTGTTTTGCAGGATCCAAATTGTAGCCATGGCCTAAGCTGTTAAGTAAACAGATTAATGGGTTAAGGGCAAGGCAGAATAGCAGCAGGGCCAGAGAGACACCCTGAAATATCCCCCTTTGAACTTTTATCCCAGGAAAATAATTTATCCTTTATCATGGCTTAATTGCAAAGTGGTCTGCCACTCTTTCATGGTCACTGTAATGTAGTCAATCAGTGTAGGGGGGATCTTATACATTTTAAGCACTCTTTTATCCATGAATTTGGGATACTATCAAATGCTTTTGTAGTCAATCCATGCCATACTTAGATTCTTCCCCTTTTACAGTTCTCCACTGTGACTTTATTTAACAACAACTGAGCCTTTGTTCCATATGATGTTCTTTTATAGCCCCTCTGATCTATTGCCATAATTGAGTTTTCTTCTAAATGACTATAAACTCTGTTGGCATCAATTCCTATGTATAGTTTATACGTCATCGGAAGGCATCTTATTGGTCTATAATTTTTAGAGTAGCTTGCAGGTTAATTCTTAAGTATGAACATTGTTTTTCCTGTTGTTAGCCAGGTTGGTGTCTGTTCAGGGTGTGCATATAAATAGTTTTTACTCATGGCTAAATCTTCATGCAAAGATGTTAATACTTTTAACCAAAAAATAGGTTCTGCATCTGGGCCAGGGGTTTTCCAATTAGAGGCTTTTCTTAACTTGGTTTCAGTCTCTCTGCTGTTACTTCATCCCATTTCATATCCTGTACCTTTAAACTTCTTATTCTTTCCTTTACTTCTTCTGTCCATTTAGCATCTTTTTTATGTTCCATAGGATCTTCACAGATACTTCTCCAAAATGTATCTATGTATCTATTTCTTCTTTTTTTTTTTTTTGGGGGGGGGGGTCAATTCCTTTTTACCTTGTTTCCCAATTCTGTATAAAACTTTTTTGGGTCATCAATAAATTGCTTATTTTGCACTTTTTCTTTATATTTATCTGCATATCTTCTAAGTTTCCCTCCTGTGTTGATATTTTTAGTTTCTTATTTGCGATAATGGATGATAGATCCTGGTCTGTTCTAATACTGCACATTGCTTTTATCACGTCTACCTTTCTTGGTACTTTTTACGGATCTGTTCTCTCTTCTATATTCTTCTAACAGTGATACTTCTCGTCTTAGCTTTTTTATAGTTTTCTCAATTCAATACTTCCATGATGGTATTCAACTTCCCCTTCCTATCCCTCACTGCCCTGTGTTCTTGTGGTAGAATTTTATCAGTTATTAATTTAGCTGCACAGTAATATATCCTCTTTCCTTCTGTTATATTGCATGGATCTCTAGGGACAGTCTTAATTACTGTGTTCATTTGTTTTATCAACCTTCTGACTTTTTAGGTTTTATTGACTAAAGTGTCTTCTGTGTGGAGATATGCGTAAATGGGCGTACCTTCGTTGAAGGTTGTGCATCAGGGCTGGCAACTCGGTACGTAAAACTCTACTGCCAATCATTAGTGGACCGGAGTTCCACTGTGGTGACCCCTAACCAGGAAAAGCTGAAAGATACAACAACAGCAACAACATTGACTTTCTTCAATCTTATTTCTTTCATTGATCTTAATATGTCTATCTATGTCTGTTAAATCAAGCAACTCTTCTCTTACCTCATTTTCTTCTAAACTGAGGGGACACTTTTTGTTTTCCATTTCCTGTGGGTATTCTGTAGATAGTTGCATATCATCTTCCTGTGGGACATTCTGTTTAATTTCATCCAGTGCCATCCGTTGCTCTGTCATATGGGAACTCACTGGCCTATCACTACTCAACATTGAATGCATCCGAGGTTATACAGTTTCCTGTTCCTTCCCTTTCTGTCTAGCTTTAAGTGAATGTTTATACTGGTTTTCTGTGGAAGGCTCCAAGATATTTTCATATGGCACCTGACCAATTGCTTCCCGTTCCACTGGTTCCCCTTAATTTGGATATCCATTGCACAATCCTGTTGTGGTGCTTTCTGACTTAGATTTTCTACATTGAATCCTTCATTTTGCAAGTACTCCATAACCTCAGTTTCTATTTATTTAACTTTTCCATTACTAATTTCCTTTTCTACATTTCCTCTTTGTCTTCTTATTTTTTGTATTGTAAACTTTTCCATGTCTGGATTCCTTTGCTTGTATTTCTCTTCAAATATCTTTGGTGCTGCTCTTTTTGTATCGGTTAGTTTTGCTTTCTCCTTTGCATAAATATTGCACCATATTAAATCTCTTTTTCTTTCCCATGTCCATATTTCTTCTTCAGATGTCTCCTGATCTTTCTGCTTTTTCTTACTTTGGGGACTCACTCCATTATGCTGTGATGTAACCTGTGTTAGACCTTCTACACCAAATCAGTCATTTCACAGTCACTTCCTAACTTCAACCTCTATTTTTTTAACTTCTATTTTACTAATCTTTCCTACTTTCCCTATTTGTGATATTATTTTTTAATCGTGAAATTTTCCATATCAAGATGCCTTTACCTGTATTGCTCTTCGAATATCTTTGGGGCTGACCTCTTTATATTGATTAATTTGGTTTTCTCCTTTGCATAAATATTGCACCATATCAAATCTCTCTTTCTTTCCTATTCCATATTTATTTTTATACTTTTCAAAAATATCTAGGTTTTGTTGTTTATATTTTTCTACTTCCTCAGATGCTTCTTTTTCCAAACAGATCAAGTTTCTTGATCTATATACTGTTTTTCACAAATCTGTTGTATTAATGAATATACATTTTTATTATGTGGTTAATACAGCTGCTCAGCTTTTCATTAGCGAGTTACCAGTGAGTGACATGGAATGAATTAGAAGGTATCAGGCAAAGTCCATGTAATATAATATGACATCTTAAGTCAAAAATCCAAAGAACGTGGATACCATATTTCCTACATTTGGAGGTGAACATGACCAGGAAACTTAATTGTAAAATATGGTGACAGTTCTGTTGATGCACATGCCATATCATTTTGTGATGTTCTCTAGCCTCCTTAAAGAAGTAATGATAGGAATGTTTTTTCGGTGATGTTGTCTTTCTTGAGTACTGTACTGTATAACAATGATTATGGGATTAATTTAATAATGACTTATGAGGTGGTAAATCGTAGCTGAATTTTTTCAATCTTGCTATACTATAGCTATCAAAAGTAGCTAACAATTAAGTATTTTAGACTTTTATTTATGTATTTATTTTGATTTTATTTATTTATTAACTACCTACACCCAGTTGGCACAATTGCCATTTTCATGGATAGCTTCCACCGCCCTGTGTTAATGCTGATGGAAGGAAGCAAATGCAGGATTTTAGAATGAATATTGTTATCAACTTGTCATTAACACAATAAAAAGAGCTCCCATCTGCTCAAAAGTCAAGAGCATTTATTTTCATGAAACTAAATGACTTTCAGATTATAAACCCATAAATATGCTGCCACATGTTAAACTATCTTAGAAACTCATAATGGTTAAAGTCTTTACCTCGCAGACACAAGGTACAGGGTTTGATTCTGACCTCTGATTATTGGCTAGGTTTAAAATGGTCCTTCAGGGCAGTTAACCTTGTATTCATCTATGGGTACCTGAACTTGTTAGAGATTTGGGATGCATGGCTAGGCTTAAAAAGGCCCTACCAGACATTAGCCTGTTAAACACTTATGAACCTATAAAGACTGATACATTTCATGGTCTAGCAAAACGTATTCTGTAAAGAGTTGCATTGCAGAAATGAAAATTATGAACCTGTAAATCATATTGCAAAAATAGCAGTATTGTTAAACTATTACACTGTCTGCATAAGGCTATTAAGCATGCACAGCTGATGATTCTATTTTTCATTACTTTGGCAAGTGCTGTTTTAGGGCTGCAAGGCAGACCTTGTTCTAAATAACATTTGGAGCTCTGTCAGTACTGAACTGAGCACTGCTAACCATGCATTTCTTTTTAGTTCCACTGACATCCCATACATATATGTATGAATGCATGTTATGTGTGTAGCATGACTGAACATATTTGAATCTGTATTTAAAACGAGTTAGACAGGAGCACTATTTCATACATTCAGCAAAGCTGCTCTTTAACTTGTCATTGCTGTAACACTGGAGGTCATTTCCTCCAAGACGCACTTGTCAGTGGCAGAAATTCAAGAATTACAAAGCTTGCCTCATACACAGAAACACCCTTCCAGAAGAATAGATCACACAGCTTTTCAAATGTTGAAAGAAGTGACATAGTTTTACCCATTTAGGAGCTAAAGCTTCATGACTTTACAGTCTCCAAGAGAAACTACTTCACTAAGCTCTTTTTCACAGTTTCTGACACTTCAGATTTAAGCATGCTTGGTTAATACAGCTGCTCAGTTTTTCATTTCTTATATAAATTAAAGGCCAGAAAGTAATTTAGAGGAGAATGTCATCTAACAACAGTTTAATGTTTCTCTCAGATTGCAACTGTTGTATTACTATCAATGATTATATCTGCATTGTTCACATTCCTTAGTAGAAGTTGTTATGGCCTATCCCTGAGTATAGGCATCTGGCAGATGGCTTCACCAAGTGGGCGGCTAAAGTGCAAATTTTATTGGTTCAGCTAAGAGGCTAATCCTGTGACAGGACACTAACTTTTCTTTGTTCATTTGTTTATATATGTGTGCATGGGGTGGAGACAGCATGCCTTACATTACTTTCTCTATAATGTCAATAAAAGCTCTTTCTTTAATTGGTGTAGTACGTCACTGCCATTTATGATAATTACTCTTATATAGGCAAATAAAACTGATAAACCCTCTGCCATTACTGTTAGATCAGTAGTTGTTTGATCTTTTATCTTTGCAACGATGTTATTGAAGACATACAGACAGCAACACGTGCAATATTAAAAATTAGAAGAAAGGTAATGTTTTGTGTGGGTGTTTTTATTGCACAGACAAGGGGCAAGTCTAGATAACAATGACATTGTTCACTTTCCTAAAACAGTTTACCTGCAGTCATGCCAGTTATGTTATATTTATTTGGGTTATACAAATGAGGAAAGCAGAAAGGAATCTGAAAGAAACAGCAACAACAACAAAATCATTTCTGTCTTTCTGTGGCAGATATCGATCAGTAATTTGTATGGATTTTTTTTGCTTATTCTGTAAGGCACATCCTGTTGGTTGCTGGTGTTTAAAATGAAAAAAAAAATCTGCATATCATTTCAAAAGTATTTTTGATGTAACAGTAACATAACAAAGTTTCATATCTACAGTCATGTGTAATTAAATCAATTTTGGAAACTATATATAATATAGCTTTTGGAAACCATATATTATATAGCCTGTTCCTTCTTATAACTTACATATAAAATAGGTGTATTAGTTGTATGTGTGAGGATATAATAGACAACACAACTATACTGGGAAGCAAGAACAAATATATTGCTTAGATTTGCATATATTATATATAGGAATCAATGAGAAATATCCAAATGTAAGTAAGCATTATAATTAATAAGAGGGTGCATCCTGCAAGAAAGTGTCCTGAAAGTGTATCACAATAAAGGTGGCAGGAGATTTTCAAGCTTAACAGTTTCTACAAAAGTGTAACATGCATGTACTGATAATGTAATTAATGATGCAAAAGGAATAACAGATGACTGAAGTGGCCAGTACATCACATTTATTTACAAGAAACAAATACAGGAAAGGTCAGTCTTTTTCCAGGGCTGGTTGCTGCAAAGTTTTTTTGTGTTCTTTGGAACTACTACATGCATCTTTTGCTAAATATCCGCTTTCTGTGGAATGTATTCCTGGATAAGTGACTAAGGAATAGTGAGTCTAAACCTCTAGATGTTTACTTATACTTGATGAACAGAAGCACTTTCTACTGATCTCAGATATCATGATCTAAGAATGAGTATCAATAAGGCAGAAATACAACCATGGTGGAAGGCAGCCATGGTTTCTTACATTATATAAGCAGAATATATAAGAAAAAATCTGGGGTCACGACTACTTCTCAACTGCCCAGATTTTGACTCATATTTTTGCAGTGTTCTTCATAAAATTTGTGGATTTCTGGCATGTAGCTGAGGACTGAAGTCAATCAATGACATACATTTAAGTTTCAGACTTCTTATCCTTCAGAAAAATACATACTGATGCAAATCATATTATTCCAGCATAATTCTAAGTTTATAAGAGCAATATTTAAAGTCTGGCCTTATTTTTGGGCCTTTACCCCCCCCCCCCCATAATTTTACATTTTGTCAGGGTTTCTTGCTCAAAGAGGTTAAGAGCTACTAGCTGTAATGCAAATAAGCAAATCCATTCAGGCCCTAAGGTATGAAAAGCTTCTCTAAAATATAAGGATACTGTTCATGTAAGGCCTTAACCACTATAAAGAGAAACTTAAAAGTGATTCTAGAGATTATGTTGGCAGGAAGCAAGTGCAGAGTGTGGACAATAACTATGATATGACCATGCCTTGAGCTCCCAGTAAGAAGCCCAGCTAAAAAGTTAAGCACTTGCTGGAACCAGTCAATTTCAGTGCATGAGAGCCACAGGTAAAGGAATTATTGCAATCCAAATGAGATATTAGATGCTTTATCTATTTATGTACTCTATCTATCCATATTAATCTATCTACCTGTCTGTCTATATATAGTGCTCCCTATAAAATACCACACCTTAATCTCTCTGAAAAATCAGGTTTACTCTAAAGCCATGAACTGTCACAATACTCAGACTGAGAGTACTGCAATCCTGAAGTTTATCTAAAATAGGTTTTACACTATTCTCTGAGGTCATGTGCCCTCAGAATGTATATAATTAAGTAGGGAAAAATCTCCATATAGCCCTGGAGGGGGGTGGGGCTTGCTGTCCTACAAAATCTGGGACATTGAGTTTTTGTAGTGATAATGTCAATGTTATTGTAACATTACAGCATTATATACCACGTCTGAAATTTTGTCTTTCATAACGTTCCATTCACGTCGTACTTTAGGCCTTCTCAGTTTCAGTCCTCTGCACTATTTGTTATAAAATTAGTGCTTTGTGACTAATTCTAATTTAGAAAATCCATACTTACCTGCACCACACACACACACACACACACACACACACACACACACACACACACACACAAATGCTATGTGCAGCCTCTGTATGGCTAGCTGTTTTGCCTAATACCATTTATATGCTGTCATGATATTTCACAGATTTATAATTAGTCCTTCTTTATTATGGGCCAACTAATAGTTCACAGAATGGGTTTACTATCAAAATTGCGAATGGAGATGCTCCACAGATGGAAAACTCGAAACATGGATGTTCGAATTTCCATCTTGCTGAACATCTCCGTGTTTGAAAGTTCATATCAGCGAGTGCACTGTGCATTTGTTGATATGAATTCAAAGTACTGTACAGAGATTGCGGTAAAGTGTGGTTTGGGAAATTCATCCCTTTCCTCACTGTAGTGCAATCTCGGAGTTGGAAAATATAGTTAGCAGGGGGTGTGGGGGGGTGCAGGGGGGCTTGCCCCTCTGCAAAAATGTGATTTGAGGTATAGGAGTTTCATTTACCTGAGCTCCTATACAGACATCATGTGATCTGTTTGGTGACAATGTGGAATCTGCTGAAGTCATTCTAATTGTGTTCCCTTTTGAGGGACTATACTGTTGTGTGCAAGTGCCAGTACTGCTTGGAATGGTCCATTACCAAATGGCCATTGAACTCAGATATTGGTATGCTGAGGGAAGAGTACATGGAGGTTATGAGTATGTCACTTTTGAGTGTTTGTGCCCTCAGCTATGACACATGATTCCCGTCATACCACTGGGGAGATATGGTGATCTGAGGCACATTAGCTGTAAACCTGTGGGGCTAGGTCTGTGTGCCCAGTTCTTTCACCCCAGAGTATGTACATCACATGTTGTGACTGATGTCCTACTTACCAGGTGCATAGGTGTTAGTGATGGAAATGATACTACATATATACTTGCATGGAGTTTATGGCCATTACTATCAACAGGCATTTGTTCATTAATACCCTGTAGTAGGATATTGACATAACTCGCAGACTCCATGAATGCTCACACGTTGCAGGCATCAGCCAACATTGTTAGCCACAGACAGTCAGTATTTTCCTGTATTGTGGTTAAATGAATTCCAAGCAGTAGAGGACCCAGGAATGAGCCTGTTGAACACTGCTGCCTACAAATCAGATCTTGGAGGTGGATGTCCCTATGTTGAGTATGTGTGCCATAAATGGGCCAGTAAGTAACCCCTACAATGATAGTACCACAGATGCCTAAGTGGGTGCTTTATACATGCTGCCTTAGTGGGGGATATAGTCAGATGGCTAGGCTCAGTCCAGGGGTGTGTATACGCTGATGTTCCCTTACCCAAGTCCTTGGTGACTGCCTCAGAAATGTCCACCACGTTTAACAGTCATGATCCCCCTGTCAGACATCCAGACTGTGTACAGTCAACTGTGTGTAGATCACATATATGTGTGCTGAGTGGGTCCATGATGATTGCCCCTACGGCCATACAGATATGCATACTCAGGCAAAGAGGTCTATAGTTCTGGTGGTCAGTACATGCACCACCTCTGTGCAATGGTATAACAGTTGGTGTTGTCTAGTCAGCTGGGGTTCAGCCAATGGTTTCAGTATGATTGCAAGGTTTTCTCAATGGTGTTAGTAAGCCATGGCACATCCCATGTAGGATGCAGTCTGGGATGTCAGCATGTCCAATAGATGCTGTGTATCCTTCACAGAGAGGTCATTTATGATCTGCTCTATAGATATGGAAGTTATGGGACAGGTTGTTGAAATGTCATGTATCACGTGGTGGGGACAGGGGAGTAAACTTGATGCAGAACATGTGGGACTACAGGTTAGCTATGGCTACAAACCCATTTTATGTGGCATCATTAAGTATTTATTTATTTATTTACATTTGTTTACCGGGAAAGTCCGACTGGATACAGGTCCATTTTCAGCGAAGGCCCGGTGAGAAAAGCTCCACAGTATAATAGAATGCAGTACATGAAAACAAAATATAGAACATACAATTGATTTAAATACATAATAGGTTAGCAGTTAACAGTTTTAGTTAGTACAGTAGACAGTCATTGAGGTGCATAGTAAAAACATTGAGGTACATAGTCAAAAATTTAAAAAAATATATATATTTTTTTTACCAGTATCTGGGTTTACTAGCAATTTAGGGCAAATCTGTTTATACTTATCTGAACGTGACATAATTAGATTTAACCTGGAGTGTAACATGAGCATAGCCAGTTAGTTAAGTAGTGGGCTTTAAGGAGTTTTTTGAAATGATTGAAGGAGGTGCTAGAAGTTATATGGATTGGTAGTGTGTACCAGGTTTTGGCAATGGTGCTGGCAAAGAGTGATTTACCAGCATCGTTTTTATGTTGGATGACAGTTAATAGGTTCTGGCTGTTAGATCATAGGGCTCTAGTGGGAATGTGGGGCTGTATTAAATGCTGAAGTGCTGGGGTTAACTCTGGGAGGTAGTAAAGCTTGTGAGCTATAGAGAGTTGATTGAGCATGATTATATGAGGGAACTCAAGCCAGTTAAGCTGTTTTAGGGATAGACAGTGGTGGGACCTGTAAGAAGCATCATTATAGCAAGATTCCATTTTATACAGTTCTGTTTGGCATAGATTAATCAAGATGGGAGAGGCGTAGAGGAGGGTGGATAGGAGATGAGTCCTAGTGATGGTGACTTTGGTATGTTTAGTCATAAACTGTTTGTTCCTGTAGAGGAGGCCTAGCTTTTTATTAACTTTCTTGATGGTTTGTGCTATGTGGATGTCGAATTTCAGGTTATTGTCTATCTCTATGTCTAGCAGTTTGGCATGTGTGGTTGGACTAAGTTGAATGTTTTCTTTGGAGTTGATGATGAAGTTGTTGCTCAGGGGAGGAGATCTACCTGGGCCAAAGAGAATTTTTTTTTTTTGGGGTTAAGAAGAAGTTTGATGTTAGTGAACCAGGTTTCAGCTAGGGTGAAGGTGTTTTGGGTTAGGGTTTATAGTTCACTTAGGGTAGGGGCGGCACATATAAGGGTTGTGTCGTCAGCATATTGTACTACTGAGGCAGTTGACAAGGATGAAGATATCTGGTTAGTAAATAGGGAAAACAACAGAGGGCCAAGGATAGACCCTTCAGGGACTCCTATAGTTACTGGTAGCAGGGGGGACAATTGGTCTTGCCATAGGACAGCTTGCTGTCGATCTGACAAATAGCTGTTAAACCATGATACAGAGGAGGGACTTATATTTAGGGTAGATAGAGTTGCAAAAAGCATGCTGTGGTTGACCATGTCAAAGGCTTTTGATAAGTCTAAGAATATGGAAGAAGTAAATAGACCCTTGTTTCTGTGGTGGTTAACTATGTTGGTAAATGATAATAATGCTGTTGTGGTGCTGTGGGAAGGTCTAAAGCCATGCTGGGATATGGAGTGTAGGTTGTTATACTGGAGGTATTGCATAAGTTGAGTATGAACTACTTTTTCTAATATTTTTGATAATGATGGTAAGATAGCTATAGAGCGATAGTTGGTAAGTTCTAAGGAGTTACTGCCTTTGTGCAGTGGGATGATATAGGCGGTTTTTCAAGAGGCTGGTACTTTGCATTCTGACAGAGATCTAATGAAATTGGAGACTGGATAGGCTATAGCTTCAGCTGATATTTGAGGGAAGTCTGCTGGTTGCTTATCAGCTGCTAGAGTGGTTGGTTTAAGTTTCTTAAAGAGTTTAGAAATTGCCTTGGCGGACACTGGGTGAAGTTGAAAACTGGGGTAGTGTTTTGTGTATTGGGGTGGGTTGTGGTAGTTATTGGTGTGGGGTGGGTAGTACTATTAATTTGGACACTGGCAAGGGTCTGGACTGTTTCAGTGAAGAATCTATTAAATTGTGTGGGTATGTTTTCATGATTATTTGGTAGCACAGGGGTTGGTGTAGTGGACTTTCCTGGGTGCAGTATACAATTTATTGCGTTCCAGAATTTTTTGGGATTATGAGCATATTTTTCTTGTAGGTTTTGATAGTAGTTAGATTTGTATAGTTTGATATATTTTTTGGCTTTGTTCCGGAGCCGTAGGTAATTTTGTCTTAAGGTAGTGGTTTTGTTTTTTTGGTATTGAGACCAAGTGTTGTCCCTTTCTTTCATTATAGTTTTAGTGGGATTTGTTAGCCATGGGACATAATTAGTTTTTATTCTAATGGTTTGGGAGGGTGCATATTGGTCCAGGATTTTTAGGAAGGTTGTGTTGAAATACTCAACTGCTTTGTTTAGAGATAATTGCTTTAGGGGAGTCCAGTTGCAGTGTTTTAGTGCATTGATGAAGTTAGTAGGTATGAAGGTGTTTTTGTTATGAACTACTCTGAGGATAGATTGGCTGATGGTTTGGGATTTGTTCCTAATTAGGTAGGTAGGATGATGGTCACTTAGGGTATCTGGAAGACAGCCAGATTGCTGTATAAGATTTGGGTCAAATACCAGGATCCAGTCCAAGATGGACTGGTGATTGGATGTTTGGTCAATTCTAGTGGGGGAGGTTATAGTTTGGGTAAACCTGTAGAGGTTTATAAAGGCAGTGGGATTATGGCTGGAGCAGTTGAGCCAGTCAGTATTAAAGTCTCCTAATTGTATGGTTTCATGTGGAATGGAGTTGGACATCCAATTAAGCAGGCTTTCCATTTGAGTGATATTATTGCCTGGTGGGATGTAGCCACCTGCAATAACTATGTGTTTATTGGAGTTTATTTTTAATTTGGCAAGGATTAGTTCCACATCTTTGACATCTTGGATGTTGTAATCTAGTTGTTCTATGGTGAGGTGGTTTTGGAATATTATTGCAACACCACCTCCCTTTTTCTCTACTCTGTCTTTGTGGATAATATTGTAGCCAGGGGTGGTAATCTCATTGTCATGATGTTTTGGTTTGAGCCATGTTTCAGTTAACACACCAATATCTGGTTTGATTAGTGCCAATAGGGCATGTAGGTCCTGGATTTTCTTAAGTATGCTTCTAGCATTAATGTTTAGGAAGCAGAGAGATGAGGATGGTTTGTGGTCTAGGGGATTTAGCCGATTTGAGTTAGGGTTGACTAGTGTTTTGGGTCCTGGATTGGGGTGGACATCTCCACTGCAAGTGAGTTTTTGGAGTAGGTGTAGATAGAGTTTGGTAAATTTGTGAATTATTTTAGTTTGTTTTTGTGAAGAGAGAGGGTTAGTTTTTATGGCTGGTTTGTTGCATGAGTAAGGGAAAGGTTGGGGTGTAGTAAGGTCAGATGGTGATATAGGGAAGTTTTTTTAGTTTAATGAGATTAGCTGTGGATTATGTTTGCCATGGGGATGGGGTATGGTTATCAAGTTGCATGTGATAGGAGGACAGATTGGAAAGAAGGTGTAGATTGAAGACTATCAGTGTGTAGATGGATCTTTTTAGTAGTTGGGTTGGATGTGTGCAGTACATGTTAATTAGTTTAAGAAAAGGTGGGATGTATACAATGGTGATATTTGTAGGTGTATCTGATTGGAGTTATAACAGGAGAGGGGGAGGGATTTTCTGATAGAGGCAGGAAGTGAGGTGCAGTGTTGGGGAGGAACTGGAAGGGGAGGAGGTGACAAGTGGTTAGGTATAAAAGAAATGATATGGGGGTGAGTGGAAGGGTAGCGAATGGAGCGGGTTGACACCCACAGTGATTGACTACAAGAAGTGACAAGATTCCCTAAGAAAACAATCAGTGAGCTATGGAGGTGAGTCAGGATACAGAGAGGCAGAAGAGTATGGATTTAAGGCAGAGGGAGAAAATCTGAGGTATAGGAAGGTATAATAGCACAGCAAGATAGGGTAGAGAAGGAAAGTAGGCTAGGGAAGGAATAGCCAGTGGTGGGAAGCACAGAAAGTAGATAAACTGGACATTATTAAAGGGTAAAGAATACAGATGGAAGGCAGGATAGAGGAAGGGCACAGTATCCAGACAAAGCAATAAAAAGGTCTACAAAAGCAATCAGAGACCTGGGAACAGAAGGATAGGTAAGTAAAATATGAGTGAATCCTACAGTCAAAAGGAACAGGCAGAAATGAGGAAAAATACAAAAGTCAAAAGAAGCAGGCAGAAATCAGGAGAATTTAGACTAGGGAGATACTCTACTAGATAGACATTTAACAAGGAAGGAGTGTAACTAACAAAATGGGGGGGAGTTACAATAAGTTTACATGCAACCTAATTTAAACACTATGGTACGGGAGGAGAGAAGAATAACTTGGAAGTCATGAGGGGGATACAGTGCAGCTGCCAGTACCGATGCAGAGCTCAACCAATGGCACTACAAATACTCGTTTGCTTAACAAAGCAATAGCTAGTGCTACTGAAAGGATTACAGGACAAAATTCCATGGTGTGTAGCTGAAAATAGCAGCTGTAAGCACCTGGATAGCAGCAGAGAGGCTGTGGAGGTAATCAACTAGCAGTCAAGTTTTCTGAAGTATGAGTTCGCTGACAATCTGGGCCTATGCTTTGAGGTTACACATGTAACTACACTGTGCATTGTGGTTCTGCTTTGTGTATGTGGCTAATTTTGTCACTTACTGTGTCTACACAACATCACAACAACACTATGTGGTTGCTGTAGCCGAGGAGGTTGTGTAACCATTTTGTGGGGGGGGGGGGCACCCTCACCCCAACTGTCACACAGCAATGTCCACCTCCTATTGTACAGCCTGATAATGGCAGTTGTCCACCAGGCAGGTCTGCTGTGCCATGAGGAGCCTGTGTTCTTCCTGCCAGGTACAGCTGAGTTTATGTAGTTGTAATTTTGCTGGAATAATGCATGGGTTTACAGTTCTGCATATATGCCATCCCATCGGAGGGGGGAGGTGCAGCAAGGTAAGTACACCATCTCACAGGAGGTAGTAAATGGCTTTTTTGAAATATATGTCTGTATTGTCTGCAAGGAGGGTTAATGCTGGTAGTTTTAATAACACTGATCTGTGGTCAGATCCCACCAGGGAGGACCTCACATCGGGTTGATGCAGTGGTTACCCATATTGGTAAACACATGTTGCAATACATTGGCTCCCCTTGGGGGATGTCACGGAACTGCTCCAGGACATTATTGTTAAGGATGTAGACTAACCTTTGTGCAAGTGAGCTGCAGTACAACTAAGCAACATAGCTGGTGGTCACTTAATACCACCCCACAACATAGTGTACTAATATATCTTGGTAGACATATATATATATACAAATACACACAATGGGTGTCTGGATACATGGAGCTGCTGCTGCAGCTGGCTATTGCTTGATTATGTGCCCTTCCAGTGTTGAATGCCACCTGCATTGTCTCTGGGAAATCACAGTGTTTAACAAAATCTGGATATGTATCTATCCTTAATGTGTATGTATACACCACCTTCATTATCTTGAACATTGTCAGTTTGAGGTGTGAAGATGTGGATGGACATGTAGTCTGGTATGGCTGTGGTGCTGTCCACAGCCTTGAACCAGCTGTTCTTGACTGCACATATGTCTGTGTAATCCAGGGTTGGGACACATTCCACAGAGTGGGGCTCAGTATTTCCATGCCCACCATGTAGCAGCGTAACCATGATGTTGTATAAAGATGGTATTCTCATTGCCAACTTTTCCCTGAACAGTGCATTTAAGTTGCATTGTTGAGGTGTCACTAGCCATGGCCATTACTCCAAATATCAGGGGGTGAGAGATGAACACCATCACTGGTGAAGCATCGATGTCTGTTGAGCAAAGCAGCCCAGGCAGACATGCAGTAGATCCCCTGACAATGACACCACATGCTAAGGCAATTATTGACCTCCATCAGTTTCCATGTGTATAGAGCCATCATCCCAGGTGAGCGTCAACTGCAGCAATGTGTCTGCATACAGGCCGGTGATGTATGTCCTTAGTCATACACACCTGCAGGAACTATGATGTCAACATTATGTTAACTGATAGCTCTTGATTTGCGGCAGTGTGTGGTAAGGCCTATTGTGACCTATCCCATATGTAGCCACTTGACACAGACACTAATGTGTCTCACAATGTAATCACTTCTGACTAAAAGGTGTGATTTTGTGTTTTGTCTCAGGTGTTAGAGTGGTGCATGCAGTATTATGTGCACTGTGCACTCCATTGGCAGGTTGTTCTGAGGTGTCTGTTTGGCAATATGTCTGGAAAGAAGCAGCACACATGCAGATGTGTGATGTGGGTGTTGGTGGTACAGGATGTGAGCTGTGCATGTTGGCATAATGCTCATTGCCATATGTAATGACTGCTGTTGGAGACACCATGGGAGCAGGTTTTGAAATGCAGTCACATCTGTCACATGTTGTGATTGTGTGTCATAGGAGTAGAGAGGTAGAGACACTCCCAACACCTCAGTAGCAGGTCCTGCAAAGGCAGGATCATGCTGCAACACCCTTGGGTTTCACAGCCTGATATACAGTGTTTGTAGGCACACCTTGCAGTGAAGATGTGGATGCCCATGCAAGCATAGCGGACTTGTTCAACTTTCCTGACATTACATTGGCCTCGCAAGCATACAATGCCTGTCAAGCAACTAGACAGCAGACTTGTTATTTGATATGATGTGGGAACACAGACGTGTGTCAGGTACATAACTGTAAAGTATGACATGCCTAGGACATGTGGCAGGTGGACACATATTGGCCAAAGGTGGTCAGTCTGCTGCAGTAGGCCTAGCAGCCATGTCATGCAGATATGCACCAGTAATATGTTGAAGGGCAGGGTGCATGAAGTCTTTTGAAAGTGCCACCTACAATGGCTCACCAACAATGTGCTGATTGTTACAGCAAGACGGGACATTTATGTCAATGTATATTGTACATTATATTGTGGTGCTACAACAGTGTTATTAATCCCCCTCTTGTCAGTTCTCTAGTGACATAGCACCAACCCTGGAACAGACGGCATAACACATGCAAAAACCAACTTATTGCCCAGGGTTGCTAATCAAGGCATCTACTTGGAAAAAGGTATGTGAAGCCTACAGAGCCTTTCATGATGTGGGACAGCTATGTGGATGAACAAACAGGCTGTGTCCTGTGAGTCACCATGGGCTTCATAGTACCATTTTGCGTGTGATGACAGAAAATGTATCGGAGCATAGTATCCTATATAAGAGTGGTATCTGTGAGACCTGCATTAGTAGTTGCCAAGCACTGGCAATTTTGTGGACTCCCCTGTTTCCACAGTCTTCACAAGGTAATTATGTCCTTCCAGTACACACCAATTGGGTAGTGTCCAACTGCAGAATACCTGTGTAAAACCCCCACCTTACCTTCAAAGGGCATACATATTATACTTCCCTAATGTGTTTGTCTGCTCTGTACACACACCTTGGATGACTCTCTTCTTGGAACATGCTGGAAACAACTGCAGTACTTAGTAGTGCCAAGCAGGGTCTTGAAATGCCATGAAAGGAGTTAGCATAGATACAAGCAGTAACACTGTTGTATACCTGAAGACACTGGACCACACACCATTTGTTATGCTCAAGGCTAGATCATGCCTACCAACTCTAACTGGTGGACCCATTGAGTGTTACACTATGCAATTGATGACGGGAATATTTACTCATTCTACCTACCATGTCCTGACAAGGTGTCTGACCATATTAGGCCAGCAGGCCTTGTTGGAAACTGTGTAGGTTATCTACTGAGTGTTATGTCAGGTGTTGGGTAGGCAAGTGTCTGACAGTCATAATCTGGGAAGATAGCATTGGGAGACCTAAGCTGAAATGATGCCAGTCACCAGTGGATTTCCCCAGACATCATTGATGGCGTACCCCTTCACGCCATTCCCTCTCTGCAGTCACAGCCACTGTCAGTGCCTTCCGACTGGTTAAATTAGCAGGTGATTGCATATCACGAGCTGTCACTGAATCAAACATTGAACCAACAGTTAACCAGGATGGCCTGTGATGCACATTCAGTTGCGGTCTGTGCCACTGACAAATGTTAAATGCCAACGACTGCACAATAATATTCTTTGGAAAGTCATCCACCCCTGGGAAATATGGTAGTGTCAGCACACCCCACACAGTTGAGACATTACTTGTGGATGTATGGACACATGGAGAAATGTAGCCTTTGACTTTCAGTGGTCAGTAAGATGTGGAGATACATTCAATGTTGTACATCATAAACAGACAGCTCTGTGATGTAACTTCCAGACTGTCATTGCCATACTGAATGTGGCACTCATAACACCTATCATTGTGTACAATGGCACCCTTGCTATGTCACTACACAGACATATCTTACAACTGTACCAACCACACAGGTTCCATGGTACTGCAATACACATTGCAGATAACATGTCCTATGCAGTCTGTGTCAAGACCGTACATGTATAGTGTGCCTCATAAATGCTTTGTAGGGGGTGTGTATGGCTGCCATACAAGGAGGTGTCAGATCTCACTGTGTACCTCCTTTGCATCCATGACAGGACTAACACATGTCTTACCCAACCTAAACATCTACACCATCACTGTGGTACGAATACTACATGTTGGAGAGACAGGTATGTCACACAGACAGTACATCCTGTATGTAAATGGCCTCCCATACATGTGAAGCACACATCTGCTGTGACACACATCATGATAAGGGTACAGAATGGGATGCAGAGCAAGACAATTATAGCTGTTGTCAGACAAATGTCTGTACTGGACACAGGAAATTTGAAGATGGGTCATCCCCAGCACCACAGTTTGTAGATGTCTTAGCTCCCAACACCCTGGTGACACTTATCAAGGTTATCAGACCTTTTCACAGATGAAAGATGCATGAGTATACTGAATGAGGCCATTATCCTTGTTAGCCTGTTACACACATATGAACTTATGGAGCCACGCACCTATAGTGCTGTACCTTGCTGAGAACATATCTCTTCTATGCTGACGGTCAATCCTGTGGTGTGATAGTTATGGCTGTCTTGCTGCTGTGTGTTCATGGGTGACCTCAGCAGAGTCCTGAAACAGAAACATAAATAGGTCCATGACATACCTTTCCTTGTGTAAGTATACAGCCATTACAACATCATACAACATAAGGTACAACAAATTATGTGGGTAACGCATTACAAATGCCAGCATTCAGTATCTTTCAGTAACCACTACAGTTGGCATGGCTAAACAATGTATTACACAAATACATGTTAATGTATATAGCCACCCTGTATAGCTTCATTTCCCTGCATCGATAATGAGAATGACAGGGACGTGGTACAGGTATCATTACTTGCACAGGGTGTTGTGTAGGGGTGCAGGAGGCCTAGGCTGACTCAAAAGGTGAGTCCAGAAGGGAAGCATGCAAGATGGACAATGGAATTGTACTGTGTGTGTCTGTAGGTGATCTGCATTTGACACTGGTGTGTGAGTGTGTGTGTGTACACAGTCAAGGTCAGTGCTATCCCTACTTGTGTGTACATTGGACAGCTTTGAACCATGCATGGTAGAGCTGACAATTCACCATCTTTGGGCCCGAGCATGGGAACTGGCTCTGCTAGGACTTGCACTGGCATGTCCATGCCCAAGGTCAGAAGCAGTGCTAGTACCTGATGGTGACTACTGTCTGCTGGGACCGTGTCCTCCATGGAACACCCAGGACTATGAGCCCATGGCCTGCCATGTCTTGTTGTGGACAACTCACTTCCCACTGTAGTGCTGGATGTACTGCCACTATGGGAGTGTGATTGTGCACAGTCACGTGGACTCTCAGCAGATGGGGTTGCTGACCTATGTCCATGAGGCCGACACTCAGCTCCATCCACATGTTTCAGACAGACACTGTCTCAGCCCACCTTCTGTCCACTGTATCAGTGAAGCAATCCAGGGTGTCACCAATGAGGTGAAGGCAGTCATGGATGTCAGACGTGCTGCATCCATAACTCTGAACATACATCTGGAGTTCCTTTCAGAATGTGCCTATGCCTCCATGATGGCCCAAAACATATGCCGAGTGAATTGTAATGTGACACCTGCAACAGATGGTGGAAGAACAGCAGGCCTCCTATCAGCACTCCTATCAATCCACCTGTGTGGAACCTTGCCTAGTGTCTGGCTATGGCAAGTGCCTACACTCACTGGAGCCATAGTTGCCACACTTTGGTGTTCGGTGTCCCTGCACTCTGACTGTCCAATATCTATGGCATCTGGGGACTGGTATGTGTAGGGATACTAACTGTGTGTGGTGACAATGATGGCAGAAGAGTGATGTCAACCTCTGGAACATATTCAGCCCCTAAAACCCCAACATGTGCTTTATGTGGCCACCCTCATCATCAGAGTCTGAAGAGACACTGACATCAGGTTGTGTAGGGAACGGAGACCAACCCCCTGGTCCCCTGTGATAAGCCAGGAAAAAGCAGTACATTAATACCTACACTGTTATGCTCTGCAGTACTATGTTGCTATAAATGTACAAGTCTATACATTGTTAGCACTATTACAGACCTGTTAAAACCCAAACCTCATATAGTATGACAAGAAGACATCACTATTCCCACAAACAGCTGTAGTTACTTGAAAATAAAAGCTCTTTAGACAGCAATCTTATCAGCAAAAATGAGGTTCACTTTTGTCATTTGTGAAGACTCTGCACAGTTGATACATATGGCAATCTGCAATGTCCTGACAATACTGTCACATCTATCAGTGTGGTGACACCTACAAGGCATACATATGACTGCAACATGTGTACAGTCATAAAATATCTGTGCAGTTGGCAATCATGCTGACAGTATAGCACTCCAGGCAGCAGGCCTAGGATGACACTTTAGAGACTGCATTGCTGTAAACCTACATCTATAAGAAAATAGTGTTGTGCTTACCAGGATCAGGACCATGGCCTTGTCCAATACTTGATGGCCCTGTGAAAAGGAGAGGGAGAAGTAATGTCAGTACCACAGCATGTTGCACCACAACAAGGTAATACATCCATATGTCTCACATTTACAGTACCTACTATGTTAATTATTATATAGGTCAACATCTGAGCAGGAGAGTCAAACTGCAGTTAAACCCTTCCCCCACAAAGAGCACAGACCTGATAACCATGTAAGAGTATGTACACCATGACACAGTGAATGCTACAGTATTGCAATGGTGATCAAACTAGGCTTAACTGCACTCTCCTCTGCCATGGAAACTGTGGCACACACATCCATGATGTACCATGTGATGGATTTCTGGGAGCTGTTGTGTGTGCCTAGGTTGGCCAGAAATTCCTCAGTGGCTGAGAGTGGTTGTTGTACTGCAGGTCCTCCACCAGTGATGCCATGATCCCTGGCTATATCTCCTGCTCTTCTGCATGCAGCATTAATCATGTCCAGCACTGCTCAGTGTTGAACCTGCTATTATGTCCTGCTCTGATGACCTGTAGCATTCATGTGATGGACAAGGTCAGCCCACAATGCTGCCTCCTGTTCCCTGTTTTGCCTTTCCCTGGAAGTAGGAATTCATGGTGTTGCTGGAGGCCTTCAAGTATAATCTCTTTCTCTGCATCAGTGAAATGAGCATGGTGTCTTGGGTACATGTGTCCTGAAAGACAACAGAATGGCAACACATGTAAGGATCACATATGTGGACATACACTATGTAGAGATACAGCAAGAACAGAATAGTAGGCAGTATCCACTACTTGATCACACATGTCATATTCCACAGTGTGCAATTATACTAAGATTGTAGATACAACTAAGATACTAGTGATAGTCAGCTATTCTTGTGTGTGCCATGACAGATACTGCTGTATGATCATATACCCAACACTGGCATCTATTGTAGTGTGTTCCCTAGGGGCAACCCCCCTAATAATATGTCAGAAAGTGCCAAACAAGTAGCAGTGTGCTATTATAACCATTATAAAAGGACATTCCCAAGAGACCAGTGTGCCACATTGACAAAAAGCATTCCACCCTTGAAGTATTGTACATCCTCTGTAGGTGTAACACATCTGGATGTCAATGATATGTCATTATCACACTTCTAAAAAAGGCTTAATGCTCTAACCCCTATTCCCTGTAAGTATATTCACACATCTGCATCCTGTTGTAAACCCAAAGGTTACATACTGTACCTGAGTTGATATTTAAGTTTTTGCAAATGCTTATTCTGTGTGCAGAAAGTCTCATAAAGAATGGTTCCCCATAGTCAGCATGTTTGCCTTTTAACATGCTTCTGATTAGCAGGTGATTTCTTCTTAACCAATATGTGGTTCTGAAATGCTAATCGCAGGCAACACAGCTGATTTGCACTATCATCAGTCAATGATATACCACTACTGTGCAAGATATAAGGCCTCCATGTAGATTACAAGCCCTTTCTGATATGTTGTGCTGGACATTACTGGGGTGAGAAGACTACATTATTGCAGAGGGTAGGTCTGTAGAAGCTATTGTTACACAAAGATGGGTGTGGTACAGACTGCATCTGCTGCTGCAGGTAATAGACCTAGGCCAAGAGTGTGAACACTTTAGAGGACAACAAGTTGTAGGAGTAACTGTGGCAGCTGTGGCAGCCTTTAGTAGAGGCAGAGCCAGAGTGACAGTAGCCATTCCACTCCAGTTAAGGCATGTGTTTAAGGTAAGTATGTTAGGCAACAGTATCATTCATGGAGTACTTGGCTACATGTTTGTTGTGTCCTTGAGCAACATATGGGATAAATATAACATCATATCCACCATATGGGCAACTGTCAGGCCACATGTTACAGTCTGTTACTCATTTGGAAAGTGTAAGCTGGCAGTCCTTGTTACAAGCAAGGACTGAATATGTGTATGTTAGTTGTGCAGCTGTGCTAATCTGCACTGTGAGTTTGAAAGGATTGTGTACTGCACTCTGATAGTAGTGTGTCTCATTTGCATTACCTGTTAAACTCCTCTGTGAATGCATATTAATCCATGACATGACACTTTATGTACTTATAGTTTTGCTATAGGAATATGTGAAGTATGTTCCCATCTGTAGGCCTGTGACTTCCATCAGTGACAAGCTGACATTTCATTTGTAATCCACTGTGTGGATAAAGAGTGCATGACTCAGTGATTAATTTGTGGCATCACAAAAATGTTATTTAAATGCTAAACACTACTGGATCTGAACCCAGGACTGTGTGTGTCAAAATGTACTGCTTGCAAGGCACTTAACAGACTGAGTTACTGAGTCACTGTCACAGTATGTGTATTTGCAGATATAAGTACACACATACAAGCTGTGACATACTATTTTTACAGCCATCATTATGTGCATGGCTTTATATGGATGGATTTCTGCACCAAGGTCCCTGTTGTACATGTATTTTGACAGTAATGCCTTAGCAGGTGTACTTGTAAATGTTGCTGATAAAGGGGACATTTACCTGCTATTAGAGACTTCACTTACAGCAATTCTTGTGTGTTTGGCTTTCTAGTAGTGTACTCTTGCACCAGACTCCAAGGTGCAATCCTAATGTTTGCATTACTCTTTAAGCAAGTTTGCGCAACGTGGTGTGATGTGCAGCTCCACTGAAACATGCTTAATGACTGTGACCTGCAATTACTATGTTTTGCTTAAACCACCTGTTTTAATTAACAGTTGTGTGGCATTGCAGGTTAATGTAGCACCCTACAGGTGCAATGGCCATGGGTTCAAAGTAAGATACAAATGTTCATTTTGTACATGCTTATTATTTAAAACACATATATAAATATGGCTCCATTTAGCTGAGCTTAGCAAAGTTGCATGATGTGACACTTCACTCAGCATTGTGCTAAAAATGTATAAAGAAAAGAAAAATGGGGAAATAGGAAAGCAGTGAAATGGGGTGCAAGCAGGGTGAAAAACATAATGAAAGGCAGGTAGGTATGTGTAGGAAGGCTGTAGGAAAGAAGCATATCTATCCATTTCTTGTACAGTAAGAACTGCATACCTTGACAAAATTTGGAGATGACTTTGGACTCTAACCCCCAGAGACAGGCGTGAGGACAACATAATTGCATTGTTAAGCCAATTGAACCAAATTATGTGTATCCAGTGGACACATGTGTGAAATGGAGAGCTATGTATGGGATGAATTTTTTTTTTTTTTTGGGATAGGTGCCCATTTTTTTTTTTTTTTGTTAAGGTGGGAGTGGAATGTTTAGGGAGGGACATAGGTACATGTGGGAAAGGTAAGTTGGGTAGGTGAGGAAGCTTTTGCAAGCAGACAAGACAGACAAGACAGCAAACAGGGGTGGTGTGTGACACGAAAGAGGGGTAAACACCTTGGATGGGAAGGGTGTTTTAGAATCTTAGTCTAATGTGCTTCCACAAGGTTGTAGAATGATTCGTATCTCTACTTTTGGAACTGCCGACACTGCTGCGTCACTGCCCTGAGGGTGGCAGTGATGGAGGCTGAGCTCCAGGACAAGCCTGCCCCACCAGGGTGGCCAGCATGCTTTCCATCCAATGCTAGTGCCATCCAAACCCACTGTAGATGATCCTGCACACCAAACCTGGCAGTTTGTCATGGGTGACAACTCCCCCTCCACCACCACTCCCAGAGGGAGGACCGTCTTTGTCCGTGGGGTGGTACTACCCGACACAGCAGGTAGTGCAGGGGCAGTAGAGTGGGTGACATCAGGCTGGGTTCCAGATGTGCTGGGACCCAGTGCCATGGCTGGAGGTAAGGAAGGTGGATCATGAGGAACCGTCCGACCTTCACGCGCTTTAGCAAAGTAGTTATAACAATAAGCTAAAGTTAGTATTAGCCAACCCAATGTTAGTATTAACAGAATGGAGCATAATATTTATTAATCCAAATACATATTAAAGTATATTATGTGTAACACAACATTAAGTAACATAATACTAAGTACGTTAACAGCAAACCAGTATGAATTAAAACATAATGCCAGTCAAACAGTTTGTTTAACAAAATATGTTAATATTAAATCATAATAATAAATAACAATAATGAATTAAAGAAGATAATGGGTGGGAAGAGAGAGAGAAAAACATACCATTAGTTACCTTGCAGGTAATATTACTATACAGAGTACTACTAAAACTTCTACAGGTGTGCAGTGTCATTTGTGAGTACAGTGACTACAATTTTTCTATAGCTGATGTAGCACATACATACCTCTCAAGCTGTTAGCATGGGACAATATGGGTAAAGCAGTAACAAATGCAGGTACACAGCTACACAGGACAGTTTCACATAATGTGGACTTACATAACTACCAAGGGGTTATGTAAATGGATTTGAAATATATAGCATTCCAAGTAATCATTTATGTGGTAATCATGGAACAGACAGACTAGGCAGTTGTAATTATATTACAAAAAACTGTGACAGTTGAGAGACTTGTTTGTGTACATTAAGTAAACTAGACAAGCATCATGCCTTAGTTGGCAGGCATGGGAGTAGAACCTAATAGCTGTGACTGCAGGGGACATCTGCAAATAATGTAACAATTGACTGCAGCAACTTAGAACAGACATGCAATGACTACAGCCCTATTGCAGATATTAATACAAATTTATTTAGGAGGCCACAATGCTGCTTAACACTTTATTGGCATTGCTGATAGATGTCTGTGAAATCTGCACTCACTATCTACTCATAAAGTGGGCTACCTCAACCATATACCTCTTGTTCTGAGAGTTGAAGAAAATGTTAGCATGATGTGACTGTAATTGGCCTGGAGACAACCTTGAACCATACTATTAGTTGAGCAATACATTTTACAGGACATTCCCTTTGCATTATAGAGCTATTACAGCTTTACACTTGACTGTAACGAAAGAAGAACACACGTAATGAATACAGCCATGCTGCAAATATTAAAACAGACTTATTTAGGAAATTACAATTCTGCTTACCAATGTATTGGCATTGCTGATAATTCTCTTGTTTATTGCAATGCAGTTGTTATTGTTCATTTATTGCACTACAGTTCTAATTGCCCATTTATTGCACTACATGTCTAATTCCCATTTAATGCACTACATTTTTTATTGTTTATTCTTTATTGCAGTACATTATTTTATTCTTTAGTGCTTATTGCACTACAGGTAGCATAATATATCCATACTTACCACACTCATGGCACAACCTGGCCAGGCACCTGGCATGGGACTGAATATTGTAAGTCCTCTCAGCTGCAGCTGTTGGGAGAGAAGCACACTATTATGGATACCAGTTTTGCACACATTCAACTTGCATTTTGGTAAAACTGTGGACAAATATTTACATATTTGTGGGGCATGCCCAGCCCTAGACTCTTGGACCCAGTTGTCCAATGTTCCCCTCTTTCTCCACTTCAGGTCATCATAGTGGTAATGACATTGCTCAAAAGGGCAGGGGATACTAGTAGTACTGGTAAGATCCCTGGTCAACCAATCCTAGGAAAGCCCTGGTAACTGCCCTGCAGCAGCCTAAGTACATAATTGTGTATGAAGAGCCCAACAAAAACCTTGAATTCCTGCACTCCCCATCTCTGTACCCAAAAGCACACATCTTCTCCAATACCACCTGGCATATCAGCAGATAAGTAGACTCCAACAAATGGTGCAGAATCCCTGCCTATTGTCCTTAATATAGGCTGTTTTCCCACCCTTACACATCATTTAACAACATTCAAAAAAGTGCTGCAGTGCTTAGCATCATGCAGACCAGCTAAGTGAAGCTGAGCAGTGCAAAAACTCACAGAACCATGCTTTTAGCAAAGCTTAGCAATGCTTAAACAATATCCGTTAACCATGTTTAAGCAGTGCTTAGCACAAAGCAGCTCTCCCAAATGTAAAAATATTGATTTTCATTTAAAATACATTTTACATTGCGTTCAACAAATGATATGTGTGCTAAAGACTCGAACCCAGGACCTATGAAACTTTAGACCATCACTCTACCCATTTAGCTACTTGGATAATATATAAGTTATGTATCTTCACATACACTACTAAGCAATTGTGGTGCACTGAGCAAACAGGCTTAAACGGGCATAAACAAAAGCAGAAATAAATAATTAGTTACATCTGGTTTCTATTTTTAGATGTCTAGCAGGTGTCTGCTGTGTATGTGTAAGCATGGCTTGGCATTGCTATGCTCCGAGCCATACTGCGCAAACAGACATTAACAAAAATTAAAAAAAAAACATAAAAAAACAACAGTTATCATAATTAATTACATCCAGTTTCTATTTTTAGATGCCTTGCAGGTGTCAGCTGTCTATGTATAAGTGCAGCTTGGCAATGCTGTGCTCCACCCTGTGCAAATGGCCATTAAAAAAAAAAGTCATAACACTTTATACACTTAATACCCAAACTATTAATACACAGCACATTTCACCAGTAGCTCGGAGCATTACAGTTAACTTCACCATATACATAACATCTGACCAGCCTCTACACTTTTGTCTACATGGATTCAATATCCCTGTTACTTTGTTGTCCCTCGGCAGTATGCCATTATTAATATACATAGTGTGCTGCTGAGGGGGCCCTGTGGCCATGTACATGTGTACATTCCATGTAGGGTCTACACAGAGCCTACACAGAGTTTATTAAATCCTGGGTCTTATCTGCTGTCACTTCCTACCTTGTACTTGCTTCTTGATGGGATAAGATGTGGCCCCCTTTTAGTCCTGAAGTAAATGATCTAGGTATAAAAGTAATAAATGATGGGATACCCTGACAATGTGGCAAGAACTGCAGTAGACACTTACAGGTGATTGTAGCAGTCCTACAGTGTTACTCATGGAGCAGTGAAAGGCGCTTCTTGCAAGCAGGTGCATGGCTGCTATGATCTCTCCATGTACTACAGTGATATTCTTGCACAGGTCATATATCTCATGACTATCGACTAGCTGACTCTACGTGTTCATCACTTTTTGATCGTATAATGTGGCAAAACTGCATTGTGTATCTACTGCAGTATATGTGTGGCTGTACATGCTGTTCCTGCTGGGAATATGAACAATGTCATTATTTAATAACTGGAATGTTACTCCACCCAAGAAATGCTTTCTCCATTTTTCTCTTGCACAACTCCCATGCAGACATCTGTTATACTTGATCTTGCATTTTATTATAAGGAAGTTTTCCTCATTCTGAGTCTTAAAAAAATCTCTTTAGCACAGCATAATGCTTTTCCAAACAAATTTAAGATTTTTAAATAAACAATAATGGTAAAGAATACTGAGATGCACGAATGCATCAGAACTTTTTGCAAACATAAGTAAAGTAGTTTTGCCATGGTGAAGGCTTTATGGCATGTGTTCTATGTTTTCCCTGTTTCTTCTATGTTATGATAGGTAATATTCCACATTTTAAATATGAAAGATTAATAGCTATGGCTATTACTATTTTCATGTTACATGTATCATGCTGTTGGTGTGTCATTATTTGTGTAGCAACTCCTTGGTGGACATCTTTTTTTTTTTGCACTGAATCACATTTACTACATCACAAATACTTTCTGCAAAGTTGCACAAGTACAACATTTGCATAGTCAATGATGCATTCCTGAAGTCTGACTCTGGCCTTAACTTTGTCTTACTGTGCCTTTAATAAATGTGGCATGCCATGTGCACAAGACATTGCAGCAGAAGTGCACTTTGCATCAGCAATAAAAAAGACATTCTGGAACAAAAAATGCATTAAAGGTTTATTTAATATTGTTCACAAAATTGTGACAGCTCTACCCACTGATCAAAAATTCGCATTATCTGCATTGTAATTTTTTTAGTAATATTTTGTATGTGAAATTATGCATGGTAATTAATGAAGACCATTTATTTATATAGTCAGTGGAGTCCTGGGTACCTTCCAAGTAATTAAAGAACATAGGATAGATCTAACTGGTAGTATAACGAACCACAACACCAGAAGATAAACACAATAAGGATGTTATCATTGCTGGACAGAGGTCAAACAGAAATGGTTAAAGTCCGTGAAAGAAGATGGCAGCTGGGGTATTAAAAAGAGATTAAACCAGACCATAGCTAGGCTAACAGACTCAACAGTGAGTGAAGGACTGAGTGAATGTAGTTGCAACTTTTTCAAGCAGATGTCAGCAGAGGTGCTGACAAGCAAATTAATATACTGGAAGAGCATTTTACTAATAGAGTACTTTAAATTCTCTGCAGAATGTTTTTTTTTTTTTTTTTGCTTAAATTCTCATTTAATTAGTGTAACTTTTTGTATATTTCATGTGTCTGGTAGACCAGTTGTCTTTTATTGTCAAATTAAATTTTATTAATATTTAAATGGTTGACAAAAACAATTAAAAAACGTTTGATTTATTTTAAATTCTCAGTTAATTAGTATGACTTTTCTTTGTGTAGTTCATGCATTGGGTAGACCAGTGCTTTTTCTTTGTGTATTTCTTGCATTGGGTAGACCGGTTACTTTTTCTTGTCAAATTCCTTTTTATTCATTTTTTAAATGGCTGATAAAACAAAAGAAAGTAGATGCCACTGGGGTGTTACAGATGATGTTTCTATAACAAGGGTGTTTTGCAATGCAATATTAGTGGAAATCTATATTATCGGACCTCATCAGAGTATGTTCTATTCTTTAATTAGTTTAAATTGAGATTGTGAGTACAGGACAAATATTTATTTATTTTATTTTATTTTATTTTACATTTGTTGACTGGGCTAGTCCAGCTGGATATATGTCCATTTTCAGTGGAGGCCCGGGGAGAAAAGCTCCAATGGTTATTACAAGTTTAAACAGAAATAGCCATAACAAGATGAAATTTATAAACAAAGTGAGTTATTACACGCAATACATATGCAAACAGAAATAGCCATAACAAGATAACATTCATAAGCAAAATGAGTAAATACTTGCAATACACAAATTTAATAATATCAAAACATAGAGTAAATAATAAATTGTCTTACAAATATGGTAAAATAATTTTTTTTTTTTTTTACAATGGTCATACAGTATATATGAGAAAACATATATCTACAAAGATGTTATGTAAGGGGGGAGCTATCAAGGACACAGGGAAAAGAGAAGGAAAGAATTAAGGTAGAGGAAAGGAAGAAGAAAGGTTAATCTGGGTTGGTACAGGAACAGAGCCAGTATTTATTGAGATGCATTTTCAGTTGTCTTTTAAAGAGTGGAAGAGTGGACAAAGATGAGATATAGGATGGTAGTTTGTTCCACATTTTTCCAACAGAGTTGGAAAAAAGGCAGTCACCTGCAGAGTTAGTGGGTTTGGTGATATTAACCAGTAGTTTGTTTGAAGAACATAGGTGTTTCAGGTTATTGTATGGAATAATGAGGTTAGAGAGTATTGGTGTTTTAGATGGTTGATACAGAATTTTGTGAGCTATTAAAAGCTGTTGATAAATGAGCTTGTTAGGAAGTTTAAGCCAACCTAGTGGTTTTATGTTCAGACAGTGGTGAGTTTTGAACATAGATCCTGTAGCAAATCGAGCAATATTATGGTAAGATGTAGCAATTTTCTTGAGGTTATTTTTAGAGAGATTAGTATAAATAGGGGAAGCATATAGAAGGGTAGAGATAAGGTGAGATCTGGCTAAGGTGGTCCTAGCTTCAGGTGTAAGGAAGGGTTTGATTCTATAAAGGGATCCTATCTTTTTAACTACTTTTATTGTGTTGTTGATATGAGAATCAAAATTGAGATTGTTGTCAATAGTTATTCCTAGAAGTTTTGTAGTAGAATCAGGAGAAATCAGAGTGTTATCAGTGGAAGTAATAGAGAAGTTTAGAGGGGTAGATTTACGGGTAGGTGAGAACAGTAACAATTTGGTTTTCTTGGGGTTGAGGAGTAGGCAACGGTCAGAGAACCAGTGTTCAACAGTGGTGAAAGCTTTTTGGGTCAGAGACTGTAGTTCAGTTTGAGAGGAAGCAGTGCAGATTATAGTAGAATCATCTGCATATTGTATGCAGGTAGTGTTAGGGATAGCTGATTGGAGGTCATTAATAAAGATAGAAAATAGGAGGGGGCCTAGGAGAGACCCTTGAGGTACACCTAAAGAGATAGGAAGGAGATTAGATAGTGAATTTTTCCAAAGTACTGCCTGCTGACGGTTTTCTAGGTAAGATGTAAACCAAGTTAAAGAAGGGGGATCAAGTGCGAGAGATTTTAGTATGTGCAGAAGAAGTTTATGTTTAACCATGTCAAAAGCTTTTGATAGGTCTATGAAGATAGAAGATGATAGATTATTGTTGTTTCCGGTTATAGTTGATGGAGTTGGTGAAGGAGAGTAATGCAGTGGTGGTACTGTGGGAAGGTATAAATCCATGTTGACAGTTAGCAAGTAGGTTGTTATGGAGAAGGTGGTTAAGTAGTTGTTTATGGAAACATTTTTCCATGATTTTAGCTATAGGTGATAACAGTGCTATGGGACGAAAGTTTGAGAAGTCATTAGAATTGCCCCCTTTCTGTAGTGGGATGATGTGAGATATCTTCCAGATAGAAGGGAAAATTCCTTCATTTATAGATCTATTTATCAGGATAGAAATGGGATAGGCAGTGGCTTTGGCTCCTATCTGCAAGAATTCTGAAGGACGTTTGTCTGCAGAGGGGGTGGTGGGTTTAAGTTTTTGGAGTAGAGATAAGATAAAGGAGGTAGATACAGGTTGTAAGTGAAGGGGAGGATGAGTATTTAAGGTAGGTGAGAGTAGTTTAGAGGTGTCAGGAGATAGGTGATTTGCAAGAGTTTGGATGGTATTGGGGAAGAAAGAGTTGAAGTCATTAGCTATTTGTGTGGGATTGTTTGGGTTAGTGTCCTGGGAGTTTGGTGTGATTGACTGGCCTGGGGATAAAAGATTATTAATACTGGCCCAGAATTTTTTAGGTTCTGTTTTGGTGGCTTGTTGTAATTGAAAGTAATAGTTCTTTTTATCTGTCATGATGGCTTTTTTTGTACTTTTTCTAAGCTCTCTGAAGTTTTGGTGGTCAGTTAGGTTCTTAGTAGAACGCCATTTATCCCAAGATTTATTTCTGAGAATGATTTTTTGCTTAGTATTGTTGACTAGCCAGGGTGCTGCTTTAGCTTTGGTTCTAATAGTACGACTTGGGGCATGGTGATCTAGGATAGACAGGAATGTAGAATTGAAGTATTCTACAGCTTCATTAAGTGGGAGATATTTTAGTGGGGACCAATTACATTGTATTTGTTCAGCTTGAAACTGTTCAGAGTTAAATTGTTTTTTAGAACGTAGTGTTTTGTAAGTGGTAGGTAAGGTTGGGTTTGTTTTGTGTCTAATGATATAAGTTAGTGAGTGGTCACTTAGATCATCTGGAAGGGTGCCTGATTGGTAGGTTTGTTGGGGAGTATTAGTAAGAATTCAGTCTAAGGTGGTTTCATTATTGTTGGTTTTATTAGTTCTGGTAGGACTATTAATGAGTTGTTTAAAGCCATATAGGTTTATATGGGAGGTGGGGTTAGTACTGTTACAGGAATACCAATCGATGTTAAAGTTGCCTAAGACTAGTGTTTCTTGAGGGAGATTGGTGGAGAGTAAATTGAGGATATATTCGAGAGTGTTGATATTATTTCCTGGAGGGAGATATGCACAGATGATATTTATGGCTGTAGTAGTATTGACTTGAAGTTTAGAGCTGATTACTTCGGCATTATTGTCTAGGGTAAAAGTCAGATTTATAGTACTAATTTGGAGTTGTGTCTTGTAGAGAATTGCTACCCCTCCTCCCTGCGATCAAGTCTAATGATGTTATAACCGGGGTGGGGTGATTTCATTGTCTTTGATTGAAGGCTTTAGCCATGTTTCAGTTAAACATAAAATATCAAATTGATGGACTTCTAGAAGGGCATGGATTTGACTAATTTTGTTACAAATACTTTGTATATTGAGATGGGCAATAGAGAGAGAATTGGTGGGTATAGAAAATGATAGAGATGTAGTTTTGTCTTGTATTTTGCATGTTTTGGTTTTATTATGCTGTGGGCCTGGATTAGGATGAATGTCTCCATCTAACAGAAAGTAGAGGAGTTTGAAGTATTTTGGTTGAAGAAGTTTGTAAATGAAGTCAAGTATTTTCCTGGGTTTAAGTTTCCTTAACATGAAGTGTGCTAGTCTGTGGTATTTGGCTAGTAGGTAGTTGGGTTGTGTGGTGCGGTTTGAGAAGGTAGGAGAGAGAGGCGATGTAGATGTAGAGGTGTACTTAGGGGCAAATGAAAGAGAAGAGTTCAGTGGGTAATCATAAGAGGTTAGGAGGTAAGTAGTTATAAGAGAAGATACAAGGGATAAGCAGATAAGCATTTTAAGTTGTGGAGGGATGAATGATATACACATAATGTGTATGGAGGTTAGCAAAGAGATGTGATGTAGTTTGAAGGTGTGGTGTAGGGTAGTGGTATGAGAAAGTAGATGGGGGAGGAGGTGGCTTAGTTAATTAGTAGGTGTGGTGTACAAAGAGAGGGTTGGGTAAGTTTGTGATGTTAGGTATCTGATTGGAGTGGACAGGATAGGGTGTGTTTATTAGTGGTATAAATGTAGGACCACTGGGGGCGGGTGAGAATTGGGGGCAGGGTAGGGGAGCGGAGTGAGCCCGCAGGGCGAACGAAGCAGGTAGAGACAAGAGAGAGGACTATTGAGGATGACAATTTGTAGAGCAGGAAATTTCAGCAATTATGTTTGAAGGTACGAATGTAGAAGTAGGTTAAGAGGCTAGTGAGAGGAAAGTAGGGAAGTCAAGAGTTCGAGTGTGGTTAAAGGTACCCAAGGACTGGGGTGGGAAAGGTGATAGAATAAGTCTCTAAGAAGTAGAAGCTTAGAAGCAGGGTTGGGGAGGTAAGGTAAGGAAGTAGGTGTAGGAGTAGAAATACAGAAAGCTACAGATAAGGCACCACCTAGTGGTCGGTCGCTTACCTACAGCTAAGTGTTCGCATACAAGGGTGGCAGGCTGTGGAGAGAGGGAGTAGGCAACATATTAAAGAGAGAGAGAGTAGGCTGGATAAAGGGTTAGCTACAGAGAACAAGAAAGGAAAAATGGGGGGCTAGTTGGCTGCTGGCTATTCTGTGTGGGAAGCTTGCCTAGCGTAGCAGAGCCTTTAAACCTTAAATTGTGGTATAAAGTTCAGGTAGCTGGATCTGCACATACTTTATCCGTCTTAAAATGGTTGGTTTCTCTGGGACTGGTGGGTGGAATCCAAGTTCGGACAAGCTTTCAAGGCTTCCAGGAGGGAATATTCAGGTTATTCAGTACAGGGATGTACTGGTTCACTAGTCTGTAACATCCTTCACTAGGCTTTTAAGCATGTACCAGAAAGTTTCACTGGAGCCATCCATGTTCTTTTGTGAAGTACACTATTGTTTCATTTGATACAGCAGGAAAACCTACCCAGTATCTGTAATGTACAAGTGCGTAGTCTAAGTCCCATTAAATCTTCAAACAGCCATCTCCCTAAGTTAACTGCTTCTCCAGGTGGCTTACACAGATTTTAAAGAACAGCTTAACCAGCATTATATCGCCATTATCTGTAAAACTAACTTCAGAATTCAAGTCACCTCTTGTCCAACCTTCCCTTATTACTAAGTTCTACAACTAAGCCAAATAAAGAAACCTTATCTCAACAGTCCAAACCTTTCTTATTTCTATGCACCTGAACTTTTCCTGTCATTACTAACATTTGTTTAAGCTGAGCTGCTCAACATTGTTCATATGAGTAAATGACTACTGGAAGTGACTTCTAAACTGATCCCATCAGTACCAGGGAAGCTTCTTTTTAAGTTAATATTGCATTTGAGTTTCCTGGAGCAATTTTCATTTGAACTGTTTTATCAATGTTCCACTTGTGAGACAAGATTTATGCCAAACTCAGAGAGATTGTTAACAATGCCTGAGTGGAATATTGTATTGAGTACCTTAGCTAGGTCAAGATATGCAGTATGTGCTGTTTTACCCTTGTCCATTGCCTTGATGACTCTCTCAAAGACGTCTACCAGGTTAAGTAGGCATGACTTCCCCTTAAGAAAGCTGAATTGAAATGGGACAAGTGTCTGTAGGTTGCCAAAGTCCTTGTTTATCATTTCCTTGATAATTTGTTCCATGGCTTTACATATTAGGCTTGTTAGACTGATGAGTGTTTAGTTCCTTGGGTCAGTCGATGGTCTGCCATCCTCCATTCACTTTGAACGTAGCTTGTTTCAAGACTGTAGTTGAAGGGTGCTTCAAGTGGTCCTGATAGGTTGTGTTTTAGACTGTTCTGCAGGCAACTGGGGATGTTGTTGGGACCCATGGAGGCAGTGTTCTTGGCATTAGCGAATGCTGCCAGAACTTGGACCCTGCTAATAGTTGGGGTTAACATGTTGGGCAGGATTTCACTTGGTGGAGCTGGGTGGAGTGTGGGGGAGGAGGTGAAGTTTCAGCTGAATATATTAGCCAGTAGATTTATGTCCACTATTCACCAGTAGTTCAGCACACTGCTGTGTATTACCTTTAAGGTTTCAAACATAGATGATGAAATTGTCCTTAGCTTGTAAGGCTATCCTGACCTTATAGTTCTCCTTGTTTGACTTAAGTTTCTTGTTTAGGTGTATGAAATAGCACGTCTTTAAGGGAGTTGATCTTCCTGATTTTGGCCCTGAATTTTTTGTTTTATTACATACCCTGTTAAGGTGAGGATTCCACCAGGGTGTTTGTTTTAGTTTACTTTTGACAGGTACTGCAGCTCCTATGCAAGCCATTTACATGTTTGTATAATGTGATTAATTCTGTATATGTAGCTGTGGTGTTTCTGTTAGGGAAGCCTTGTGTTTTGATAAACTGTCACTTAATAGGATGTAGTTTGTTTTAGAATAGTTCCTAACTGTTACTGGTTTAGCTGGGTTTTCTGGGTTGGTTTTTACTTCAAAGGAGACAGCTTTGTGATCTGACCTTACTAGTGAGGATGTGACACAAGGTGTTGGGAGGAATGCTACACTCTCCAGTGTTGGTGAGTTCCAGACCCAGTATGTCTGATCTTCTGGTTGGAGTGTGTCCCAGTTTGTTAATAATTGTTGGGTAGAAACATTATTACAGGGTTGGTGAACTGACCACCCTATCCTTCTGTGAAAGAGGTAGTAGCTGTAGTAGCTGACGGTGACTTCTTCTGTGCTAGTATAAAAGACTAAAAGGAGAAAACAGAATTATGCAAGATTCATGCATTGTTACTTACAGAATAAATTGTCACCTGCAGGTCTATATATGAATTTTCCTGTTGCCACGTCTTCATTGTAGTTTCCCTATAACAACTGGTGCACTGATGACTGCAGTAAGAATGTCATGTTTTATGAAGTAGTGCCCCACCCTCATTTGCCTTCCATTGTCTGACTTTGGTAGTCATACATCAGCTAAAAAGTGCTGGTATACACTGAATACATTTAGGAATACTTGTCTGTAAATATGTTTTCGTCCCTCATTCCACTCACCTAACAAATAAAAATGTACTTCATGAGTTAGTCATTTGACCAAATACTGTATGCATTTATAATGCTGTTATATTCAATAGAAATGAAAATATTCCACTAACTACATAACATTTGCTATGCAAATGCTTTGTTGCTCCTCATTCTATGCACAATGTTTTGAAGAGAGTTTTCACTTAGTATGTGTCTGCAATATACCTTACAGCAAACAATTCATATGGAACATTAATGTGTTTCTTCCTGTCAGCGGTTCCTTATATATATATATATATATATATATATATATATATATATATATATATATATATATGTGTGTAGACACATATAGATATATAGAGATATCTCCCTGCATGAGTAAGTGCTCTAGATAATATACTAATAAAGTTGTGATGTACTTCGAAATGTTTAAACAGAAACAACCCAGTATAGTTTAAATGGAACAGTTATAATAATAAAAATGAACAATATTCATATATTTAAAAAAAATGTTTGTTTATTGGTAATGCTGTCTACTGAATTTAACCCAAATCTTACCTACATGAATATGTCTTTGCTGAAATGCACAAACTGCAAATTCTTAACCAATAAATATTTCACTAGTTTCCTGACCCTTCCCTTCCTGATATACATGGTACTGTTTTCTGTACTTACTCATAAAGTTGTGAAGAGATGGGAAGCTTTCATTACATTACCAATAATTGCAAAGTATTACATTAGTAATGAAGAACATCAAAATAGTGGTTAATTTTTTGCTTGTTCATTTTTTTTTGTATGCTGACTGCTAGTGCTGTACAAAAAGTTGTATTATCCTTGGTTATACCTTGCTGAATACTTATTTGATGAAATGCACAACTGCACAAAGTTGATATTGCAGCAACATTTCTGAAGTATAACTATTTTATTTTTGTATAACATTATTTTACATAAAATACAGAATAAGTAACTGTTAAATAACTTTGCACAAAAAGCAAGTTTGTTATGACCTTCACAGTCTCTACGTACATCTAGGTCCTTTTGACATAGGTTAAACATATGTTAAAATTGCATTAATAATGAAGATTTTATACTTAATGAAAATTTCTGGATGCCTCTTTCTGACACCTGACACCCATCTGGCAAACTGGTGTTTCTGCCTGTGCCGCCCTCTGTCATACCTATGATGATGCTGTTCACCTGTCCTAGGTATTCCATTTAGTTCTCATAATTTATCAACAAGGTCTGCCCAAATATAATTTTGGTGGAAGGAATGTCCACAAAAATTTTCAGTCCTAGTTCTAAGGTATGGCAGAACAGGCAAAGGAACATTATAGATGTTCATCATTCTCACTGCTGTAGTAGCTCATGAGTTGTAATCTACCAATGATACAACAACAGGCCAGCTTCCATAAACTTTCATCCCCTTCACACTGTCACTCTGGCATATAGGCTGAGCCCTTTCTGGAGGGAGCTGGCTTACAGACAGGTCCCAGGAAGTCAGGATAGGTGAGACCACCTCCAGTAAGAGACCAGTCACCAATGGGGCACCTCACCTTTGGTACCTACATCTGAGTTAAAGGCTAATTTCAAGGCCTTTGGCTGACCAACTTTGCAGGTGACTGTGAACTGTGAGCTATTATAGACTACCCTCATGACATAAGTATCTTACAAGATGCAGCCAATAATCCAAGTAAAGAACCAGGAGACAACCAAGGCTTACTTCTCGATTTCACTCTTGTCAATGTCCAAAATTGTATCAAGAAATATATACTCGTACTGCAGAAAAATGCTTAAAATCAGCGTTTTTAATGTAGAGCGTGTACACAACAGTAAGTGCTTTCGCCGTAGCTTCCTCAGACTGTTAAAATTCAAACTTGCATTCGATTACCTTTATATATACTAATTAATGACGTAATATGACCAATTAACCATTTGGCAGGGCAGTCTACAGGACCTGCACCAATACTTGTCAGACATCAACAATATTACATCGTATTTGAAGTTCACATGTGAATATTCATATTATAAGATACATTATTTGGATGTATATGTGGAAAGAACAATGGGAAATACTGTTAATACAGGAGTGTATTGAAAATCTTATCGAAATACACTACTACACAGAACCAGTATGCATCCACATTATATTTTCAATAACATAATCAAGGGTCAAAGTTTACGTACTTCTCGATTGAATGTATCTGATCAAACCTTCCAAACTGAGATTAATAATTTTAAGCAAAGGTTAGTACAACGTGGATATATGGAAACACAAATTAACAAAGAATTGACACACATAGAGGTGGATAGATGCACTAAAGCTATTCCCTATTATTCAGAACATAATCATCATCCTGATGTAAGAAATAATCCTCATGACATCGTTCGGGTGCCTATGTACTATACGATGGACAGAAAGCATATTATGGACATCATTAGTAAGCACTGGCGTATTCTTACAATAGATGAAAAAATCAAGAATATAGTAGGAGAACAACCAACATACTTATTTAAGAATAAATCTAATTTGAAGAAATTGCTTTGTGATTCTAAGACCAGCATTGATACTATTATGTGCCTAGGTACATATCCTTGCGGTCGCTGTAGATACTGTGATTATTTGAATTCAGGTAGTTCATTTACACACCCAGATACTGGTTATCAATTTTATTTTCATGTTTGAGCCACTTGTGATACAGCCAACATAGTTTACTTAGCCACCTGCGTAGAATGTGATGCATTCTACGTGGGTAAGACCAATAGATCTTTCTGTATTAGGATAAGAGAACATCTCTATGCAATCAAGATAAACTATATGCCAAATGCTCTAGCTAAACATGTATCTAGAGAAGGATCTCAGCATAACTTTAAATTTATGGCTATAGACTTTATTACACCTACAGCTAGGGAAGGCAACATACGTAATAAGACCGAATGCAAAGAAATAGAGTGGATTATTAAATTACGAGCAGACCAAGGTAAAGGATTAAATGAAAGAGCGTCATTAAAACCCATTTTGAGATGTAGGTGACTTAAGGCTAGATGAGAAGTTCCTTTATGGCAGATGAATGGATAGAAGTTAAAATTAATTAGCACACATATATATGTGCATACATATTTGAGACTAGAGTAGCGTTTAACAAGGTATTTGCTATGTAGAATAGGTAGTATAATAATATATAGTAGCCTACATATACTTACATATACACATATATATTTTTATATTTTTATATATATATATTTTTTATATGTACTTGTTATCTGCATAGTTATTAAAAAAGCTGCCGTGAATTTAATCAATTAGGGCTTTCGGCACTGCTAGGATTTACGCTATGCACAAATATGTTATATACTCTGTTAATGAAATTGATATGAAGTTTTAAATATGCACTAGTAATTTAATTTTGACATATTATAAAGTTTATAGTGAGGTTTTCTTATGAATTTTTAAACGATGTAAATGTTTTATATTTAGTATGTAGTACTTGAACTTATCAATTATTAATATATATATCTGCGTAATAGGAGTATTTGAATGTCATTGAAACATCAGTGCTTGTCAGTATTTTTTAAAATATTTTTCAAAAGATTTAAAATTAATATGTAATCAATATACAACATTATTAATAATGATTACTATAGATATGTACTTTATGTATCAGAAGTGACTTATTTAATAGATTAGTAAGTCATGGTAGATTAAATATATATTGTGTTAAGTATACAAGTAAATAGAGGACCTAAAATTGCTCGGGAGTTTATGTTATCCGGCTTACATCCAGATAGCTTATGCACAGTTTTACTATAAGTGTTTAAATCATATATTTCATGATATTAGAGTTATGTCTGCCGATATAATGCGATATTGAATGCTTCAACTATTACTTTTGATAGTATAAGTAATCTATTTATTTAGTTAATCAACATTTGTATGTATTGTATATATCTTTTAAAAAGTCAAGAATGGTTAATTGGTCATATTACGTCATTAATTAGTATATATAAAGGTAATCGAATGCAAGTTTGAATTTTAACAGTCTGAGGAAGCTACGGCGAAAGCGCTTACTGTTGTGTACACGCTCTACATTAAAAACGCTGATTTTAAGCATTTTTCTGCAGTACGAGTATATATTTCTTGATACAATTTTGGACATTGACAAGAGTGAAATCGAGAAGTAAGCCTTGGTTGTCTCCTGGTTCTTTACTTGGATTATTGGCTGCATTTTTACGATAACTTGGGGACATTTATACTGCTGAATGCTGTGCTATTATACGCCTGAACATCTTACAAGATGGTCTAACACAGACAAATGACTGGTGCCAAAGTCCCCAAAAATAAGGATATTTTTTTTAAATATTGCTGTTATGCACTTAGAAATATGATAAAATAACACGTTTTATGTTAGCATACATTTTCTGAAGGGTCTGAAGTCTGAAACTTAAATGTCTCTTATTATTTAGTGACTTCAACCATAAATGGTTTGCCAGAAAAATCACAAGTTTTATGATGAAAAGACCAAAAATAAGAGGTAAAATTCTATACATTCTGTGAAAATCTGGACAGTTGAGAGGTATGTTTAACAATAAAGAGAGAAAAAATACAGGGATCCATGGGCAGACATGCAGAAATAGCTACAAGATGCACATTAGTAGAGGCATAAGATAGGCCAGGGGATAGTAACTTACACATGTATTTAATCACTAGTGGTACAAAATTCATAATGTATTCTTGGTCATTGACTAGACTCCAACAAGAAAATCTCTTCTATTTGCCAATATATGATTTTCTAGTAGCAAGTTTTCTTGCCTTCTTGAGTGCCAGTTGCATGTCCTCATGAAAGAGGTGCCTAAAAGGTATCAGAACTGAATCATGCAGGCAGTCAGTTGAAGTTCTTTGATACTGTGGTGTATAAAACTCTCCTTGTTCTGTGTGAGGAGATCCAGTTTGTGAGGAAGCTTGTGGCAATCACCCTTGGCCAATTCTATCAGAAGGGAGAATTAATTTTGCCTGAGCCAGAAGGAGTCACCACAGTGATTTTTGGAGAGTCTTTTTGAATCTAAAAGATTACCTTGTTTTCACTGAAAAAAAGTGAAAACGCATATAGGAACATTCCTGACTAGGGGGGATAACACATCTTCTGTCTTATAAGCCATCTTGCAAGGAATTCTGGAAAAGAATATGTTGAGTTGTGTGTTTTGAAAGGAGGTGAACAGATCTACTAGAGGTTTTCCACATGTCTGGATCAACTCCTGGAAGATCTCCATGTCAAGCTCCACTTGTGAGGGTCTGCCAAGGATCTGCTTAGCTTGTCTTTCACTAAGTTTTGCTCTGAGAGTACGAACGAAGCTTTAAGGATAAAGGAATGCTAAGTGCCAAACTATCATTGTCAGCTGGCACAGAGGTAATGTCCTGGTCATCGTGGTTTGTTTATGCGCCACATCACTGTGGAGTTGTTTATCTTGACTTGCAAAGTACCAAAGTTCCACAGGTGGAATGGATCATAGCCAAAATTTATTTTTCATGAATGTGTTTTGATCTATCTGACCTGTTCCACAGTAATTGCACTTTAATCCCATTGAAAGTGTTCTCCATGTAAAATCTAAGGAATTGGTCAGGACAGATTGTGTTGGGATGGGTGGAGAAAAAAGAAGACATAGGTTATGAGCTATCTGATTCCTTGATCAATACCATTCAGATTTTATAAAGCAGAAAATTGTAATTTGAAAATCCAGTGGGTGAGAGTGCTGAGTCCACATATTGCTTAGGTACCACTGAATCTTTCTCATATGTAACCTGGCAAAGGGAATTATGAGAATCATAGAACCCATAATGCCTAGAATCCTGAGAAATTTTCTGGCTGTAGCTAGAATCTGGCAAGATAATTTCAAGAAGACTTCCAGATACAAATTCACCTTCCCTTGAGGAAGGAATGCCTTTTGAGACATAGTGTCTATTAGACTACATAGAAACACAAATCTTGTGTGATGGACATACGACAGATTTGCAAATTTATCTGGAATCCCAGGTGTGCCTGTTTTGATGACTCTGGACAACAGGGATAACTCACACAAAGAAGAAAGTTATCTAAATAAGGAAAAATGTGGATATCCTGAAATTTGCATGGGACCATTGCTGGGGCTAGACACTTTGTAAAGCCTCTTGATGCAATGGACCCAAAAGGCAATACAAATAATTAATAATGTGACCCAGAGTTAGTCACAAAATCTGATGAATCTCTTGAAGATGCTTGCTATTAGAATATGATGGCGAGCATCTTTGAGATCACCATAAGGGTTTGATCTGGAATCAGTGCTAACACTGTTTGAAGGGTTAGCTTTTGAATTTTGGTATCTTTGCAAAAAGACTGAGATAAGACACATCCAACACAGGTCTCCAAGAATGCTCCATCTTTAGAACCAAAAATGTTCTGTAATAAAACCCTTTCCTATTTGAGCTGCAGAAACAAGCTATATGACTCCTACATCTAACATATGTTGAAACACTTGAGGAAGCAATTCTGTTTGACTGAAAGGGTGTGGGGGAATTCCCCTGAAAGGATGCAGGTTTCCAACCATTGCCGACTGTAACCTTCCTGAATTATCTTAGCACCCTTTTGTCTGAAACAATCTGATGCCAAAAGGGTGCATTTGGATTCCATTTTGTTGAAAATGAAACAGATGCTGAGGCAGGATAGGGAAGTGGGGTAACTTGGCTCCCTGCATAGTCATTCTGAGGAAGGTACATGACTGTTTTGTGGAAAAGATCCTTTCTTTTGGGGGGTTTCATTACCTCAAACCTCCAGACATCTCTTCTTAGGAGTCTATTTATTGGAAAGAGACCCTGCTTTCTCTTAAAAGGAATCAAGGATTTAGAGAGAAATAACTTGGGGACCTGAACAATCCTAGAAACCACTTATTAGTTTACCCCTCTCATAGAAATTTTTGAGCACCTATGAGGCAGAAGGTCCAAATAAAGCCTTACTATCTAGAGGGCAGTGCAGAATTACTGACTTTAAGTCACCTGAAAATTGTAATTTGAAAATCCAGTGGGTGAGAGTGCTGAGTCCACATATTGCTTAGGTACCACTGAATCTTTCTCATATGTAACCTGGCAAAGGGAATTATGAGAATCATAGAACCCATAATGCCTAGAATCCTGAGAAATGTTCTGGCTGTTGCAGAAGCAGTAGCCCTAGATACAGTGCCAGCATGATCATACTTACTTTTTAAGGTGTGTTTAGAAACCTAAGACATTTTAGACACAATCTAATTCAAGTAAGATTTCCCTTCTGGAAACTGAGAAGCAGAAATTCTCTCAAACTATTGGCACATTTAAGCCTAAACCTCAACAAAAGGCTACAGTACAGGAAGAAAAACATATTATACAGTCTGCCAGGAGGTTTACCCTCCTTATCCCCAGAAACTGGGTAGGGGTGATAAGGCATCTGTTCGCATTAGGAGTGGTGGTAGAAATTACAGTTAGGTCTGCACTATGATGATAGAAAATAAATTTACTAGCTTGAGAGGCTTTATACAATTTATCTTCCTTTCTAGGTACAGATTGTTGACAGTCAGGAGCATTGCAAGCAACTTTAAAAGCATCCTCCAAAGCTGACAAAATAAGAGGAATGGGTGTGGTATGAGAGGTTGCTTGTTCTAATAAATTATTAATATCTCCCCAACTCAGGGGGAACGTCCACCTACTCCCAGGCAAATACATCCTTCAGTCTGGAGACAGTCTCCGAAAAGTAAACTCTCCAAATTTTCTTAATTAGACTCACTGTCTAAATAATCAGGATCTTGGGCTATGGGCCCCTCAGATGACATTACCCTGCCTCTTTCTAACTCAGAATCCTCTTAACAAACATCCTCATCATTTGGAGTAGAAGAATAGGTAACAACCTCTGGCACATGACAGACAAAATAAAAGCCTGCGGCAAAGTCCTAACTAAGGTAATAACATCATTTCTGGCGACAAAAACTATTTCCTTATTGTAACAATAGTTATTTTTCTGTTTCTTTTTTTAGAGACATCTGTAGATGAAGATTGAGAATGTATATCATGCTGAGCAATAGGATTCTTCCCCCAGCCACCTTGAAAATACCCTTGTGGCATGTCTCCATTGCCTAAAATTGATGGTTCTCCCATGTCCACACTGGGCACTAGAACAGCAAAACAGGATGAGTCTGAACCCTTATCCATAATGGCTGCCAGGACTACAGAAGAGGGACTGAATAAAATTAGTAATTGCTCTAAGGAACCAGTAGTGTCCATTGCAGGGTCACCTACCATTGGATGAGGCACTAATTGAGCCCACCCTATAGGCAAGGGCTTGTGCTTTAACTGTTTTTTTCTTTTTAGATATGCTGGAGGAAGGAACAGCAGGACTGGGAAAAATATCCATGCTGTAGCCAGGAAAGATGCCTTATTGCCAGTAAGATGCTCTATAAGGTGTCAGTTGGAAGGTAAGCTGTCACTTAGTCCAGACTAGCGGAATACAGACTAGGCCTGTTAAAAACAGAATAATTTCCCCCAAAGTGAACTGTTAGAAAAGCAAAGTGAAATCAACTGTCACAAAGTGTACACAAGTATTTAATTTGCTCAAAGCACATTATCCGGTCTATAGTTCTTTTAAAATCAAAAAACATTTGGTCTAAAACAAGTCCCTTTGCTTAAAACACACTCTAGATACCCAGAAAGCAATTCCTAAACTGAAATAACACAATTCAAGGAACTTCTCTAAATAACCAGTTTGCTTAAAGTAATATACCACAGTTTTGAAAAAAATAATACAAAATATGTATAAAATACACTTGTAGTCATAAAAAATAGTGTGGAAGTGTTCCACAAAGAGTTCCATTCTGTCTGACTGAAAGTTCAACCCAACTGTTCTGGGTTTTTATAGTTCAGTTATATACTAAGCTAACAGCCACCAGGGCCTTTATAAGCCCAGAAGTGCAATCTTACCCAACTGTGCCCTATGTATCATGCACATTTATTGGGAGGGGGTATGCTAGTCAGGAAGTTTCTAGAGGTTATGTGTGGGGGGAATACATTAGTTTGGGAATTACTGTCTGCCTCTATCTATCAGAGACTTGGGAACCAGACTTGGAGTGAATTTCTAATTTCCCATCCATTGGTCAAGGTTACACTTAGGTTCATAGGTTCATAGGTTGGTACTAGGCTATCGGCCCTAGGGCCTATACATGCCTAGTCATAACAATTCCCTGGATATTTCTTCCCACAATATTTACTTCTCTGGGCCCCTGTCTAGCAGGGCGACTGACATGATCCCCAGGGTGAATTTCCTATCTCCCATCCAATCATCAAGGTTCCTTTTGAAGAGGGCCAAGGAGGCACTCTGCTTGACATGTACAGGCAGTCTATTCCAGAGTATGGGGAGTCTCTGGGTCAGGAACCTATCCCTCCAGTATGTTTTGTTCATTGTGATGACAAGGTTTAGATCCCTGGAGCGTGTGGCTCTGAGGGATTGGGATTTCTTTAAGTGGAGCATGTCCAAAAGCTCGGGGTTTGACATGGCCTTGTATGTTAAGCAGAGATCGCCTCTGAGTAGATGATATGCCACAGAGTATAGCTGGAGTTTTTTTTAGACAGTCAGCATATGGCATCTGCTTTAGGCCTGTGATTCTTTTAGTGAGGTATTTCTGTGGCCTTTCCAGCTTAAATAAGGTTATGGATGGACTCTGCTTCACATAGATCAGGAGCATGTTCCAGAGCATGGGGATTCTCTGAGACATGTATCTGTCTTGTCAACATATCTTATTTAAATCAAGCAAAATTTAAATCCTTGGATCTAGTGGTTCACTGTGATGATGTGCAAAAGGTCCATCAGCGCTGGATTTGAGGATGCCTTGTAAGCCAGGCATAGACTGCCTCTCAGTAACCTGTAGGAGACAGAGCATACAAATAGGGATTTATGATGAACCATATAGGGCAATGTGTTTATATCCTAGATTCTCCTGGTAAGGAACATTTGTGGATAGTCCAACTGTTGCATATGTCTGGTCAGGTACATGTCAAAGGGGCATTATACTCAATGATGGGTCTGATAAGGGCAAAATAAAGTGGCACTATGACTTCAATGGACCAGGAGACCATGCCCTTACAGTTGGGCGATACAGAATGATTTTCTTACTACCATGATCACATGTTGGTTAAAGGCCAGATTGCTGTCTACATATAGTGCAGCAGCACTAGATACCTTCCAGTTCGCATATTGTGCCAATCGGTCCATGATAGATGCCATTTCAATTGCACTGCATCTGTCATTGGCACACCTTGAGAACAAAGACAGCTATGTTAGAATGCTGTTTATTGAATTCAATTCAGCATTCAATACTGTCATCCTATGACAGATAATCGAAAAACTTGTTCATCTAGGTATCAATGCCCATATGTGCAACTGGATCCTGGACTTCTTGACTGAAAGACCTCAGGGGTATGTGTGGGCAATAACTCTTCAAGAAGCATCACAATCAACACAGGAGTACCTGAAGGCTGTGTGCTGAGTCCACTACTGTTCACTGTACTAACCCATGAATGTAAAGCTCGATTCAACACCAAACGACATCATTAAGTTTGCAGATGGCACTACAGTCGTGGGCCTCATCAGTAAAGGAGATAAAAAGGAATATAGGGAGGAAGAGATCTCACTGATTACTGGTGCACCAAGTACAGCCTCGACCGTAATGTCAACAAGACAAAGGAGATTATAATGGACTTCGTGAAAACACAACCAGCTCATTTTCCTTTCATGATTAATAGTGAGGTGGTGGAAAGTGTAAAGGGCACAACATTTCTGGGGTTCACATTGCACAGGATCTATCTTGGTCAATAAACATCAGTCATATAGTGAAAAGGCTCATCACCCTCTGCATTTCTTGAAGAAACCAAAGAAAGCAAGTTTACCATCCCCCTATCCTCTTCACATTCTATAGGGGTACCCTAGAGAGTATCCTAACATGTAACTTGTCAGTGTGGTACAGGAGCTGCTCAGTTTCAGACCAGAAAGCCCTACAAAGGATAGTGAAAGTTGCACAGAAGATAACAGGCTATAAACTTCCAGCACTACAGGAGTTATACACAGCACAATGTCACAACAGAGCTACAAAATAACCAAGGGTCCTACATACACCACTTATGAACTTTTCATATGCTTGTCATCTGGCAGAAGATACCACAGTGTGCACTGTAAAATGAAGAAGTTCAGAAACAGCTTCTTCCTTCAGGTGTGAGATTTTCGAACTCTGGCAATAATCTCAAGGAAGCTGGACACTGACAAGATATGGGACAGCCAACTCTTTTGGTGCAAATAAATGAGAGACAGTTTGGATTCTAAATATAAACAATACATAGATGGCAATGAATGTGCAATAATATATTAACTAGATCCCCTTATTCATGTCAGAATCATACAGAGCAATAGGAACTTGTGCAATAAGAAATCATTCAGTTGCTGAAAATTATAGCGAAGATAAACGGTGGTAATATGTAGTAGAATATCCTGTCCAATGTGAAATGATGAATATATGTCTGCTGTATGGGTTATTGTGCAGATGTATATGTCTTCTCAATTCGAGCCTGATGCACACAATTTCATTTAGACTGCACTTATGTAGGCTAAATGACAATAACATTTACTTTGACATATGTTCCCAGATCCCTGAATACTGGCTCAACTCTTACGGGTGTTGATGTAGTAATTAGCCTGAGGCGCTGTAATACATTTCTTGACACTGAGTTTAGTCCAATGTTTTATAGATAGATAGATATATAAACATGAATTCTGTTTTTTTTTTTTTCATTATTATGTGTTTTGATCTTTTTTTTTATTCAGTGTATTTATACTTTGATATTTTGAAGTATATATATATATATATATATATATATATAGAGAGAGAGAGAGAGAGGGAGAGACTTTTATTTTATTTTATTTTAAAATTGTGTAATTGTGTACTGGGGTAGTCTAGTGATCTCAGTGAACCATTTGCAGGCATTGCCTGGTTGAAGAAATCACAGTGAGTGTAAATACAATAGAAGTATAACCTAGGTGGTTACAAATATATAAAGATGATACAGAAGTTTAACATAGATGTTTACAATTATAAGTAATGTAGTGATTTATAGTACTGAGTCAGCAAATAAGCAGTTATCATTTACTCAAACATTCCTTCTCCCTAAACTGCAAAGCATTTATTTTACAGGAAAAAAAATGTGAGCAGAGAGGGAAGGAAAGAGGGTAGAGGATGAGCTTAAGTTAAACAATTCAGTAAAAGAAGGCCACAGCAGTGCCAAGCTGGCCATAGCAGAGAAGATGAATTGTGACGAGTGTGAGCTGGTGTGACCCATGGTGTGTGCTTTGACTGCAGGCATTGGCATTTTGCTTGAATGTCTAGTGTTCTTTTACTTGTTATCTATACATGTTTTAGAAGGGGAGTTATTTTTGATAAGATGGAACTGTGTCCCATAGTTTAGGTTCTGGTGTAGAGAAAATGTGATTGGTGCAATGCAGTTTGGTTACTAGTGCTGCTAGACTGGGTGGACTGTGCGTGATTTCTAAGATTGTAAATAGAGGATCTGAGAATATTTTTGTTGCTGGGAAAAAAGAGTCAGGGGCGAGGGTTTTTTTATAGAATAGGGAGGAGAGCCATTTGATTTTTGAAAAGTGGAACTGTGAGGTTCCTTATGTTATGAAAGGGCATATTTTGTTGAATATCAATTGAATTTTTTTTTTCAGGAGGGAGAGTTATTACAAAGATTGGTCGGCTATATTCTACATGGACCAGAAGAATTACTTTGCCTATAGCTGCTGTATCTGTGCAACACAGTAGGAGGAGAGTTTTCTTGCCAAGATGAGTAAGGAGTTAATTTTATTGCAGTTGTTTTCAAAGTTGTCTTAAAAAAGTTCAGAGCTATGTCCAACTAAATTAATAGGTCTTGAAGGAGGAAGTTGTAGCTATTGGTGAGTTGTTGATATCTGTGATGTTAAGTGAAATGAAAGACTTGGACAGTCTTTGATGGGTTCCAAAGACCACAGACATTTTGTTTTGGATGAATTTAAAAGCAGTTTTTGTTGGAGGAGATATTTGTTGATTGTTACTATGTTATTCTGGGATTTTGTCTGTAAGACATGTCATCACTGTATAGTAGGACTAGTAGATGAGAGAGGTCTATCTATACACACACACACACACACACACACACACACACACACACACACACACACACGCACACACACACACACACACATGCACACACGCACATATGCACACACACACAAATAATAAGAGAAAAGCAGTGGTGCTGAGATGGAACCCTGAGGGATACCTTTGTGGAGAGTAGCAGAGCAAGAGAAGTTTTTTACCTACTTGGACTATAAAGTCTCAGTTAGAGAAAAAGTCCTTACTCCAGCCGAGTGAGTCTTTACTTATGCCAATTTCAATTAGTCTGTTGAGGAACAGAGAGTGGTCTATGAAACTGAATGCTTTTGTTAAGTCCATAAAGACTGCACCAGTTAGGTTTCCTTTGTCCATATTGGTGAGGATTTCATTTCTTAGGGACCCTAGAGCAGTTATTGTGCTATGAATTCCCAAGAATTTCTATTGTTTTGGAAGAGAAGGTAATATTGATGTACTCTGCCAAATAGGAGTGTATAAACTTTTTCTAACATTTTACGAAGTGTTGGGAGTATAGAGATGGGTCAAACAAGGAAAGTTTTTTCTGGATATTGTTGTTTATGAATTAATGTTATTAGGGCTTCTGTCCAAATGCTAGGCATGAATTTACTTGTTAGACAGAATGAATGAACCATGGATAGATATTCTTAGTACCTTATGTAGGAGAGTCAGTAAGGATATGGTGTAGAAGAGTTTGAGCTGTTTTATGTGAGATGTGTTTAAAGTAAAAGACTGGGAATAGTAAGAGGGGATATGGTGGAGGTGGAAATGGGAAGGAATGGCTACTTCAGGGAAGACAATGAAGTCCTAAAGTAAGTCTCAAGCACTGAGGTTGGAGCTAGAGCATTTCAGAAAATTATTTTGTGTATTTTCTTGTAATTGTCTACCTGTGAGGTGATTAACTTAATGCTAGAAATGCAGTGGTGTATACAGGAGACAGAGAGATAGAGTGTATGAGTGTGTGTGTGTGTGTGTGTGTGTGTGTGTGTGTGTGTGTGTGTGTGTGTGTGTGTGTGTGTGTGTGTGTGTGTGTAGATAGATAAATAGATTGATATGTGTGGGTTTGTGTATAAAAACAGATCCTTGCAGTGAGGTGCAATAGTTTTCCAGCCTTAGGGGGTAAGATATTTCCCACCCTTAAGGAAAAAACATTAAACAACAGGAAAACTTGTACTTCATGAGCATCAAAGCTGATTGCTAAGCTTCTTAAAATTCAGAAAAAAAGAACACTGAATTGTAGCCAGTATCAGATGAGACTTCAAAGTAATCAAGCAGTTATAAATTATTTAGAAACTGATACTTCTTAAATGAAATTTAAAAATATGAACAGGCGAACACTTTTGCCCTTAACAGAAACTGAATTTGATCTAAATAATTTAACTTATTCAGTCATGAATGAAAGAAGGTTTTTTAATTATTTTTCTTCCTGAAGTCAAGTAAGACAGGAAACCATTTGTTTCTTGAGAGTGTCTCTCCAAAATCCTGTAGTGAAAAGACACTCTCATAAAAATATATATTGTGAAACAATAGCCTGGTGTTAGTACTGAATGTCTGTCTCATAGTTATAATTTATATTGCAAATTTATGAAAGAAAAATCATTATTTTGTCAAAAATGACTTGTGTTATAGTCAAAGGGTTATGTCCCTTTTTTTAATTTCTCCAAGTCTTTTGGGTTTCTAATACCATGATGGGAATGGACCCCATTCCTAAGTCAAAGTACAATTAAGGTTCATGAAATTAGTATTGTTTCAATCTTTGATGTCAGCCAAAAGTGCTCTTTGGAGCATCTGCAGTATGCCCAGTAATGACTCCTTCTGCAATTCGTATGGAGTTACATGGATTGGTAACATATCTAAATACGATTGTAGATTCTTTTTTCTAAGACCTGTTGCTCCTACTACTATTGGAACTGTCTGGGTGTCTTTCTTCCACATTGCTCTCATTTCTGCCTGCTGATCCTGGTATTTTATGACTTTGAGTCTCTCTCTATGCAAGACAGTATTGTCAATGCGTGTGGCAATTTCATTGATCAATGCTACTCTTGTCTTCTTTTCTTGAACAACTATATCCGGTTTTCTAGCATCTGTCTTTTGAACTGTTGGTAATAGGTGATCCCATGTGATATAAACTTCATCATTTTCTATGATGCTTTGTGGCTCATGTTTCCAGTGTTTTTCAGCCACTTCAATGCCATAATGCTTGCACAATCCTCAGTGCAACAATCTTGCCACATTATTATGCCTTTCAGTATACAGTCCTTCTGCCATTAGTATGTCACAGCCTGCAACAAGGTGTGCAACTATTTCCAATTTGGTTTTACAAAACCTACATTTATCTGTTTCTCCCACATGCTCAATGGACTATGCAAACCGATGTGTACGTAGCCCACTCTCTTGGGCTGCCAGTTTTAACCTTTCATATCTTGGTTTGAATTTGCCTTTCCTTAACCATTCCTGCGTTCGTTCCTGATCAACATGTGGTTCTTCCAGAAGTTTTTTATACTTGCAGCTATATTTATGCTTTTTCCACATTTCTTATCTTTTCATCTGGTCCTTCAGCTTATATTCTTTCTTTTGTTTTTTGGCACATTCAGTTGCTGCCTGATTTTTATCCACTTCTGGTTTGATTTCCATTCCTGCTTGATGCCAATATGCTTCTGCTAAATTAAGCAGAGAAGTAATCTTAGATTTATTCTCCTCATGTTTCAAAACTTTCACTACGTTTGGGTCTTGTGAGGTCAGCAGATATGTGTGGAGTCCCACGATTGCAGCGCTATACATATAATCAATTTCAAGGAGGCCCTATAAGTATGTACAATATATCACTAAGGTAATTATTTTATTTGTTTGACAGCTTTCTGATGATATATGAAAATAGCATGCTGCACCCTTCTGTTGTTTGATACTGCACATTTGTAAATTATGCATGTACAATGTTAACAATATTTCAGGAAAATAATATTAAGCTACAAAACTGTGCATGTGAGCAGGCAGGTATCAGTAGCAAAATTGTGTGCCTTAATATTGTGTATTCAATGGTATTAATTTATCTTTAGGTCATATAGTTTTTATGATATTAATGCAGTTAAGAAAATATTGCCAATATTTATAATTGCTTTTCCAAAGAAAAAAATGAATCTCAGAACATCTTTACATGCTTACATATAACACTGCTGGCATGAAGCATCATACTCTACTTTTGCATTACAGATTTAAATATGGAAAATGCATCATATTTTTCAGAAATGTTTGCTAGCACACTTTGACTCCAGCCCTACATAGCCCTCAATATTTCACTGTGCATTGTTAGTAAATCATGTCTGCTTGTAAATGTCATCTTGTTGCCTTAGACTGAGGCATATCTGAGTCCACTCAGGTGACAATGGTGTATGAATATTCTCATTACAGTAAATATTTTTCCCATATAAGAAGAGTATAGTACTGTTCCAGTAAAAGCTAATCTTTGTTCATTACCTTGAAGTGTCAGTTTTGACAGTCATGGATAAACTTACTGTCTTCTTGATTGTTATACTTCCATATTATTTGCCTCTATTAGCTTTTCTTTTTCATGTCTTATTGTTCCTGCTGTACTTCTATTTCTAACTATTTTTATAAAGATGTTTCCTAATTGCCTGTACCATGCAAACCCTGTAACCAACTACTTATATCATGTACAGCTCATTATTTTGTTATGTATGGAGTTTTTCTCCCAGGACTCCGCTGAAAACGGACACTAGTGGTCCAGCTGGATTATCCTGGCAAACAGATGTTAGATAATAAATAATAATAAATAAATTCATACATCATTAACTTAGGTTAGGCTATTGTCTGCTATTACTACTACATTGCTTAGCTTCTTACACTGCCTCCCCTTCTATCTCTCCCTCTGTCTTCTTAACTATTTGGCTTTAATGTGAATTACTTTCTCTGTTGTGATATATTTCACAGATTTTAGCACACATGCACCCAAATATATGGTTCTATTTAAGTAAACTGCTGACCACTACGATGGCATTCATTACATTAACCACAAAAGGAAAAAATTCACAAAATCGAAAAAGAAAACAATGTTTTATGCAAGGGACAAGCCCCCCTTCACCCTCCCACACCATGCTAATTATATATCTATATCTATATAAATATATATATATATATATATATATATATATATATATATATATATATAGTGTCACATTAGAAAAAGGGCAAAATCCCTCTCCTTACTGTCTACCAATCCCTTTAAGCAAATGTTGGCATTTTGTGATGAACCAGCCTTTCAATGCAAAAGGCCGTATCACCAAACTTTCTATGTACTGAACATACTATGAAACCCATGGAACCCATATTATGTGTGTGCATATATATCTATATATCTATATGTCTCTCTATACATATATATAAATATATATATATATATATATATGTGTGTGTGTGTGTGTGTGTGTGTGTGTGTGTGTGCATATTTATACAACACACACACACACACACACACACACACACACACACACACATACTATAAAAATGCATAACCTTTTGCCACAATCTAGGTGCATGGACCAAATAAAATACATAAAGAACTCCAGATCTATTAAGAAACTTTAATCCAGTTTCAGGAATAACAGACAATCTGCAGCCACGCAACATTCCATAAACAGGAGCAAATGATGCTCCCATAGCAGTCCCATTGACCTGTAGGTAACATAAATCCTAAAGGTAAACAATATTCTTAGTAAGGGCATGATTTATTAAGGCCAAAAAAATTAATTGAAATCATGGTTTGTGTACAAGATACCATTTGTTCATGTATAGGTCACATAGTTTTTATGATATTAAAGCAATTATGATAAGGCAATGGGTACAGCTAGTTTGTTCAATCCTCTAATATTGCTAGAGGTTTTAACATTAACTGTGCCTTTGCAATGTTTTCCCAAAATGCAAAGAAAGTGTGGGCTATTTTCAGCTCAAGATAATCCCTCATGGCTTACATGTCAATATGAAACTTGGCATCAGTAATTATAATGCAGACTTTGCAAATAAGTGGAGAAAGTACTGATTACTTCTTCTTTAATGTTCGTTTATCTTTTGATAAAGTTTAATGAGGAAAGTCTTCCATTGCTAAATGACAGTGTCACCCTTATTTATGACATAGTATTACATTTGCAATTTATGACATAGTATTACATTTGCAACTTTTATAATTGTCATATGGTATGTTATGTTTGTTTTTTCTTATTTCCTGCCAAGGAGTGTATCATATAACTGATTCAGTTGCAGTTAAAAGCATTCTCTAGAGTCTTCTTGCTCCTTTATCAGTTTAAAACCTTCATTTAAAGACTCACTGCTGTTTTTCTGCTGTGATAAACATTTCTGTAGTGTTTTCTGTCTAAGTAGTGTCGGTAGTAGCTGAAGCATTGTCCATATTCAGGATCTATAACATTGTCCATATTCAGGATTGTGTTTGTGGGCCTACTTGTTTGTTTACAGAGGCTGTGTGTCTGAGCACATTTTCCAGGCCATCTTAGTTTAGCAAAAGCTATTTTACATTTCAGAGAGAGTGTAGTGTTTATGGTCATTGGCTGATTGGGGTTACCTGGACTACAGCTTGGAGTAAGCACCTCATTGGTTCTTTCACACTTTTTTAAAGTTGTTTCAGGTTTCAACCTTCTGTTACTTAAGAAGTTACCTTGTGAGTGTTTCTGCCTTTTCACACAGAGCTAATCAGAGGAGGGGCACTGCACAAAACTCTGATCTGTGATATATAACATTAAGTATCCTGTTTTATGCTTATTTGTACTAGTTATTGCTTATTCTAAGATATTTATAGCACTTTAATTGTCTGCTGCATACTTTTTACTGCATTTTATAGCTATAAACTAATCTGCATGGTTGTACTAAAAGTGTCCGCCTCACAGGGCCTGATAAATAAGGTTTTTACTGATTTAGTTTCCCACACTCCCTCCTTATTGAAGTATTGTTCTTATACTTGGTGGCTTTGCAGTTGCCCACCCCTACTGTAAATTTGATCTGGGACACTCCTCCCAGTCTAGTGTCATTAGGTTATTCTACCTAATACAGAGTCAACCCCCAGATTCAGCAAGCAGCCATGCAGGAATAAGTTATTCCTGCATGGCAGGGACCGTTCCTGTTCAGCACGGCAGCGCGCCATGCATATGTATGAAGGCAAGCTGCTGTGCTCTAAAACGGACATGGTTCCATGTATAAGTGCAGGGTTGTGTCTGAGAGCAGAGCTCTCACAATACACATGCCCCCTGCACTCCAGAATTGCCTTTCAGCAATTTAAAATTTGCAAGAATGCTTGTAACACCCCACCCCATCAGGGTAAGAGATTTGGTCAAAGCCATAAGGGACAATTGTCCCTACCAAGACAAAAGTTGATAGAATTACACACTTAGCATAACCACATAGTGCACACCTCTCAACCTGTCGGAGTATTGAATGTGTGCAATGCCAAAAGGGACAATCATCCCACAAAGCAGAAAGTTGATAGATTAATGGGTTCAGCATTAGCAGGGGATATTCTGAAGAGTACAAATAAAAAAACACAACAGATAATTTTTTTTTTATAAATGTGATAAAGTTTAAGTGGATCTGCATGGGTGTGCCTGTTGCATAGCTATGCTTAGTCCAGCTTAAACAGCACAAGAAGTTAAATATCAAGAGACATCCAACGTAAGCAATACTGCAATAGTGTAGCAGTTAGAGTATATGCTTTGTAAGCAGCCATTCCTGGTCCAATCCCCACTGTTACCAATTTGCATTTTACATGTGAAAGAAGTACATAAACATTTTTTTATAATCAGCTACTAAATAACATATATTTGTTAACCAGAGAACTTAAGTAGGTCCAGATGTGAGGTGTCAGTTTAATAAAGTTGTGAAACCCCCATATAAACACAAGTGCCCCATAGAGTATAACCACACATGGATAAATGTAATGGAAGCACATTGGGGATGGCAGCACCAGTAAACAAATTTATAATATATAATGAATGATGAATCAATCCCATACAGCAGATAGTCTATAAAATAAAAAATAAGCAATGCTAAGCATCGCAAAGCTCTGCTTACCAGGTGTAAGCATTGTGTAACTATGACTGCTAAGCAATGAGTAAATGAGTATCCCAGCTAAGTGGATTTGCCCATTGGTAAGCAGTGCTGAACCTGTCCCTTTAAGCACTGCCAACCTTAGCTAAGCAGGTTTGCCCGCAGCTTAGCTTAGTTCAGCATATTCAAAACCGTCCAATCACAGCAAAGGGTGGGGAATTAGCCATAATTAAACCTCACAGGTGGGAATACAGCTCACAACTGGTTGCAGCTTCCCACTGTAGGCAGTATGGCAGGTGTTGGTGAGGGCGTGCACTTCCGGGCGCAGCACTGGGGCATACAGGAGTCCAAGGTCATGGTAGGACTCCTGGTAAATATCCATGATGAGAGACTGCTGCAGGGCCAGTACCAGGGCTCCCAATATAAAGCGGAAGCCTGGGGCCATCTCACCTGTGATCTCACCAGTGCCATTGGTATCCCTCGGACTAGTGAGCAGGTCCAGCACCACTATGCTTACTTGAAGTGGAGAAAGAGTGAGCTCTTGGATGAGTGGGTCCAAGAAACAAGGCAGAGGGGTGATATCCCAGCAGTGTTTAAGTATTCATATCAATAACTGTTTACCAAAGTCCATCCTATGTATGTGATGGATAGGTATGGCTAAATATTCCTCTATTCCCTTTACAGTTGCAGCTGAGTGGGCTGTGAATCAGGACGCCCATGCCAGTAGGCTGCAAAGGCTGCATTGTGAGGCTGGTGAGTAACAATCCTGCTTGTAGTAGTCATACCAAATAAATATAAAGTAGTAGAAAGTCACCTGGCAGTAAAAAAAAACTGTGTATGGGCTGTATTGAATAAACCAGACAATATGACAGTAATAGTCCCATATAGGTGATATTTCAATAAAACTGTAACTGTCTGGCAATAAAGTTCTAAATCCTGGACTGATTGTGTTTACTCTGGTATTGTTTGGCATTTAGTGTTGCAGTCTCTGTATAGTAATGTTGTGTTAACCACTGTTACCCACACTGTGCTACATAAAAAATATGTCCAGGAATGTCTGTATAAGACTGTTGCAAGTACAAGGTCTGATTGTACAACCAAGAGAGACTTAGACCAAAAACACTAAAGGAATAGACAGCAGTTTCTAAATAGCTCACTCTGATGAAACTCAAATTGCTGTATTTTTATCATTCACAGCCATGTTTTGAATCCTGAAAGTGGTAGTAAGCTGTATGCATAATCATACCTCTCAATTGTACAGATTTTCACAGAATGTCCAGATAATTGGCTCAAATGTTTGACCTGTTCCTCTGTCTCCCTGGCAAATCACTGGGATGATCCCATAATTTTAGTCACTAAATAATAACATATATTTAATTTTCAGACCTCAAATCCTTCAGAAAATGTATATTAAAACAAATCATGTTACTCTAGCAACTCTCCAAGTTTATAAGAGCAATATTCAAAATATGTCCCTATTTGTACCCCCATGTTGTCAAGCTTTGTCCACAGTGTGTGCATTAAGAGACTGAGAGGTATGTGCATAATATTAACTAGGAATCTGGGAACATGTGTAGAAACAGTCAGGTAGTGTTAACAAACATTCCCAGCACAGGTCTGTCAGATAAGAAAACTGTAACTGCCTGGCAATAAAGTTTTAAATCCTGGACTGGTAGTGTTTACTCTGGTATTGTATGGCCTGAAATGTAGCATTCACCGCCATCTGATATCAGAATAGTACTGTTGAGTCAACCACTGTTTCTCCCACTGTGCTACATAAAAATATGTCTAGAAATATTTGTATAAGACTGTTGTAATTACAAGGTCAGATTGTACAACCAAAAGAGACTTAGACAGAAAACACTGAAGGACCAGACACCAGTGTCTAAATAGCTCACTCTGATGAAACAGAAATTGTTGTATATTTAGCAGATGCAGCCATGGTTCAAATCCTGGCAGTGGTAGTTAGCTGTCTGCATACTCATACCTCTCACCTGTACAGGGTTTCCCAAAATGTGCAGATATTTGGCTCATATTGTGGCCTGTTCCTCTTTTTGCCTGGCAAATCAGTGTGATGATCTCAGGATTGTAGTCACCAAATAATGATATACATTTGATTGTCAGACTTCAAATCCTTCAGAAAATGTATATTAAAACAAATCCTGTTACTCTAGCAACTGTCTAAAAGTTTATAAGAGCAATATTCAAAATATATCCCCATTTGTATCCCCATGTTGTCAAGCTTTGTCCAGATGCTGGACATTAAGAGATTGAGAGGTATGTGCATAATTACAACTATGAATATGTGTAGAAACAGTCAGGCAGTGTTACCAATCATTCCCTCCACAGGTCTACCAGGTAAGAAAAGCAGAATTTAGCTATAAGACAGTTGAAGTATACACTGTGTGCAAACATACCACTGCGAAAACCAAGGCCATAGGGTATTGTAACAATACCTGTAGAGTAATGATTAGAGAAATGATCATTAAAGTTGTGAGTACTGCAAGGATATATAAGTTGTTAATTGACATCTCTCTCCCCCCACCATATCTGCAACAATAATCTAAACACACAAATCAATGGATATGTTTATACCAAAACTACTGTTGGGACATATGTTCTATTGTTCAACAAATATTGAAATGTGTTTCTATTAATGTTCCATGTTGAAATACTATTATTGGCGGTCTGTTGCTATCACTGTAACCTGCATACTGTTGTAATGGCCACTGTGGTTCCATATATGCATGTGTTCTGTTTGCTATGCAACTTATTTATTTTATTTATTTATTTAAATTTGTTGACCGGGAGTGTCCGACTGGACGTGGGTCCATTTTCAGCGGAGGCCCGGGGAGAAAAGCTCCACAGTAAAATAAACAGACAGTAGTTACATTGGATTACATAGTGATTAACAATTTAACATAGAAATTACTTACAACATATTTACAGATGAAAAACATAGTACATCAGTAGACAACTAGAATCTTTATCTGTGAAGTACATAACAGGCATTAACAAATGTAACAATGAGAAGTTCCTGCTGTATAATAAGTACTAGGCTTATGAGCATCTGAGCTTGCTATCATCAAGGTAGTTAGTGGAGGTAAAAGAAAGGTAGTAGTTGGATGGGGTGGATGATATTAGAGTGGGAGTTGCAAGGGCATAGCCAGCATGTTTTTAGGTGCGCTTTTAATAAAGTTTTGAAGTTGGTGCATGATGGTATGGAGGTAATTGTGGGTGGGAGTGAGTTCCATAATTTGGCTATGGCAAGAGAATAGTGCTTCACCAGCAGAGTTATTGGCTTTAGTGATCTGCAAGTGATTTTTGTTGCTGGATCTTAGTGGTCTGGTGGTGCGATAGGGTTGGAGTAGATTCTGGAGGGATGGGACATTTAGTGGATGGTTTACTAGTTTGTGGGCGAGTGAGAGTTGATACCACTGAAGGAGGTGAGGAGTTCAAGCCAGCCCAGTTCAGCAAGTGAGAGACAGTGGTGACTACGGTAGGATGCCCTGTGGCGAATTTGTTGATTTAGTTGTAGCAGGTCTCTAGCTTGTTTAGATCACATTGCCTTAGGTTGGTATATACTGGAGAGGCATAAAGTAGGGTGGAGATAAGGTGGGAATTTGCTATTGAAATCTTTGCTGCTTTGGTGAAAAATTGTTTATTTCTGTATAATGCTTCTAGTTTTTTGTGGAGTTTTTTTATGGTCATGGATATGTGAATGTCAAATTTTAGTTTATTGTCTATTTCCACTCCTAGCAATTTGGTGTGTTCAGTTGGGTATATAGTGGTGTTGTCTTTTGCTGTGATGTTAAAGTGAGAGTTGTTTTGAGTATGTTTGGTGGGTTGGAAGATGAGTAGTTTAGTTTTGTTTGGGTTGAGTATTAATTGGGCATCGGATAACCATGTTTCAACAGAGGAAAAGGCTTCCTGTGTGACTTTTTGCAGTTTGGGTAGGGACTGTGCTGAGCAGATGATGGTAGAGTCATCTGCGTATTGGATGAGTGTGCCATGTTTGGTGGCAGAGGCTAGATTATTGGTGTAAACAGAGAAAAGTAAGGGTCCAAGGATGGATCCTTGGGGAACCCCTATGGAGACAGGTAGTTGGGGAGATATGTCATTCTGCCATACAACGGATTGTTGGCGGTCAGACAGGTAACTCTGAAACCAGTTGGTGACTGATTGTGAGAAGGATAGGTTATTGAGGACTGAGATAAGTTGTTTGTGTGGGACCATGTCAAATGCTTTAGATAGGTCTAGGAAAGTAGCAGAGGAGAGATAGCCATTGTTTTTATGCTGAAGGATAGTGTTTGTAAAGGAGAGTAAGGCAGTGGTGGTGCTATGGTTTGGTTGGAAACCATGCTGAGTACTGGAAAGGAGGTTGTTAGTAAGGAGGTAGTGTGAGACCTGAGAGTGTATGCATCTCTCTAGTATTTTGGAGAGTGGAGAGAGAATAGCTATGAGGCGGTAATTGGTTAGTTCTGCAGAGGGTCCGCCTTTGTGGAGCGGAATTATATGTGAGACTTTCCACAATGTGGGAACGTAACTTTCTGACAGAGATCGGTTAATCAAGATGGATACTGGGTAGGCCAGAGCATCAGCTGTGATTTGTAGGTATTCACTTGGGAGGTTGTCTGCTGCTAATTTGGTGGGTTTAAGTTTAGTTAAGAGTTTTTTTATGTTGGAGGTAGGTACAGGAGAAAAAGAGAAGGCAGTGGGGAGATTACTAGTTGAAGGTGTGGGTTGAAGGGGAGGGGGGATGTGTTGTTTAGCTAGTGAAAGTATGGTTTGGGTGAAGTGTGCGTTGAATGAGGTAGCAATATTTTCTGAGGAGTGAGGGATGTTAGGAGGAGGGGTACTGACTTTACCTGGGTGGAGGATGGAGTTTATGGAGGACCAGAATTGTTTGGGGCTGTGTTGTGAGGAGTCTAGGGCAGACTGGTAGTATTGGAATTTGTCCCATTTTATTAGCTTTTTGACTCTATTGCGTAGTTCTAGGAATTTCTGTCTAGCTCTAGGGGCTTTGGTTTTGCGCCACTGCTCCCAGGCTTTATCCCTGTTTTTCATTTCAGACTTAGTGGTTTTCTGTAGCCATGGGGAGGGTTGTGCTTTGGTTCTGGAAAATCTTATGGAGGCATGGTAATTAAGGATGTTCAGGAAGGTAGTATTAAAAGATTCAACTGTGTCATCTAGACTGAGGTACTTTAGAGCATGCCAGTTATATTCTTTGAGGGATGAGATGAATGTCAGTGGGTTAAAGTTTATTTTTACGTGTTGTGATAGATGACATGTTTAGCTTGGTACAGGTATTTTTTGAGTAGGAATGTTTGGGAGTGATCACTGAGGCTATCTGATAAGCAGCCTGTTATATATGACTGGGGGTTCTTACTGACTAGTATCCAATCCAGGGTGGAGTGATTGCTGGAGTTTTTATTTATCCTTGTTGGTGACTGGACTAGTTGGGTGAAGCCATGAAGGTGTACATGATGGGTTGGATTGTTGCCAGAACAGGATTGCCAGTCGATATTGAAATCACCTAAGATGATAGTTTCTTGGGGGAAATGGTGGGTAGACCAGCTGAGGAGGTTTTCTAGTGGAGAGATGTTTTGACCAGGTGGGAAGTAGCATCCAATTATGTTGATGGTTTTGTTTTGGTTAATTTTGAGGTTGGTATATATTATTTCTTCATTGCCTATTTGTGGAGCTGATGATTTTAAGATCTGGATGTTTAGATGTTGTTTAAATATTACAGCTACACCACCTCCTTTTTTTGTTTAGCCGGTCTACTCTTAGTATGCCGTAACCTGTAGGGAGTATTTGCTCACTGGTAATGTGAGGTTTTAGCCAGGTTTCTGTCAGGACGACTATATCTGGGGAGTATAAGTCTATGGTGGCATGGAGTTCATGGACTTTGTTGGATATACTTCTAATATTTAGGCTTAGTAGAAGGAAGTCACTTGGCTTTCTATTGGCTGTAATATGGGAGAAGTTGTGGTTTCAAATGTTCCAAATCTGTTGTTTTGGGTTAATGGGAATATCTATCCATTCTGTTGTAACTAATCCTGGATTGTGTCGACTATTACTAACCCACATATGTTCTAAAACTGCAACACCATAGCACGTTTGGAAAGGCTGGTCCCAGCAAACCCACCTCTCTCACCTCATCTGACCATGGCACTGGGCCTGAGTATGTCTGGGACCCACCCCAGGACCTCCTCATCTGCTGGTCCTCCACCACCTTTGGGTGGAACTACGAGGACAGGAGCCTGTCACCTGAAGTCAGGTTTGGGTATTGGTGCCTAGCGAGCTCCGAAGGGAGTTTGGAGAGCTGCTACTCCGGCTTGAGATCCGCATGGCACAATTAGAGGGTCAGCCTGCCCCTCCTGCTCAGCCCCCAGCACAGCCACTTTTGGGGGCATGAAGGTGCAGTGGTGACTGCCCATGCGTGGGGACCTCAGTCCCACTGTTTCCATTTGGGGGCTCATGGACTTCCGATTTCCAAACAGCCCTCCCCATCCAAGGTATTTACCCCCACATGTGTCATATACCACCACTGTATGCTGTCTTGTATGTCTTCCTACCCAACCTACCTCCCCAAATATACCTACTATCTTTCCCCACATCCCACTCTCACCTTAGAAAAAATAAAGGGCAATCTGTTCCCAAAAAAAATTTTCGCACCATACATAGCTGTCCATTTCGCACATGTGTCTACTGGATACATGTAATCTGGTCTAATTGGCTTCACAACACATTATTGTTGTCCTCACCCCTCTTTCAGGGGTTTGAGTGCCCAAATATTCCTCCAAATTCAGTATATATGCACAGCTGTTTCTGTAGAAGGAATGGATACCTGTGGACCTTCCCTACACCCATCCTGCATATCCCTAGCTACTTTCCCTATTGTCTTTTCATCTTTCTGCCCCATTTTTCACCACTTTCCTATCACCTCTTTTTCTTTTCTTTTAAAGAAATTAGCATAGGGATAAGCAGGAGTAAGCACTTTTAAGCAGTAGTAAGTGGGTTTTCGCCTGTTTGCACAGTGCTAAGCAATGCCTGCACAGATTAAATACTTTTAAGGCTGTCTGTAAGCATATTAAACCAGAAGTTAGCATTGCTTACCACCACGCAAACCCACGCAAACCTGCTTACAACTGCTTAAAAGTGCTTTAATCACTCTGTATCTAACAGACAAATAATCAGCCCTTGGAAGTCTCAAACCCAGGACCCTGCACACCAAGTTACCACTAAGCCATTTTAACTGTAGATACATGTGATGTTTTTTAAAACAGATCATGCAGCATAGTCATTCAACAGTAGGGAAAATGTATTTATATATGTATATGTATATGTATGTATATATATATATATATATATATATATATATATATATATATATATATATATATATATATATATATGTGTGTGTGTGTGTGTGTGTGTGTGTGTGTGTGTGTGTGTGTGTGTTGCATTCGGACATCAGATCCACACTCTAAACCTCTTACTGCAAAATATCTGACCAAAGGCACTGTAAATGGGGGTGAAGGCACTCAAAATAGGGATGTCTACTAATTATTGCCATTATCCCTTCCTCCCCAGCTGAGCTGATCTGCCTTGCAACAAAATAGCCAGCAGTTGCAAGTCTTGAACCCAGGAGCCTGCACAACATAGCCACAACAAGTTACCAGTTAGCCACCTCAGCTATAAAAGGGTGGGATGATTTTTCTAACATATCATGCAGAACAGTCAGTCTACAATAGGGAATGTACAAAGTGGAAGCACTAAACATTCTAATGTTACATGTAAACACACACACACACACACACAGACATATATATATATATATATATATATATATATATATATATATATATATACATATATATATATATATATATATATATATATATGGATCCCTATCACATAGTCGACAGGCCATATGATGGACTTTCATTTGGTCGACAGTTCATTTGGTCGACACCCCCCCCCCTAACTATATATATCAACTCCAGTGTTGCACAACATTGGGGAGGGGGGCAAATCTGCCTGTCGACCAAATGAATTGTCGACCAAATAAAAGTCGATCAAATGGCTTGTCGATCATCTCAGGTAGGCCCATATATATATATATATATATATATATATATATATATATATATATATATATATATATATATATATATATATATATATATATATATATATATATATACACGTACATGCATATATATATATATATATATATATATATATATATATATATATATATATATTTAGAGAGAGAGAGAGAGAGAGTATATATAGAGGGTGCACAGCATATCAAACAGCCATTATTGCTACAGTTGCCACCTTTTTCAAATGGCCAGTGTCTGATTCTTTCCTACAAATGAGAAGTATTGCATGAAACATATACCCACACATAATGCAAGGGACATGACACCACACTCAGTTTGCATACATATAAATGTTTATTTGTGTACTATTTCAGTTGTTTATACCATTTCTTATAGCATTTAGGTGTTTGAAATACATAATAACTGATTAATGCAACTCTCAAAGAACACATATGATACAGTAATCTGCAAAATATAACATACTTTGCTGTCTAGGCTAAAGCCTTCAAGTAGTACACCAGTGAAAAACACACTTGCCTTGAAGATGAGAATCAACCAACACATAATTACAGATGTAGTTCAACAGCCTCCAATTACACTATGTACTCAACCCCCTAGGGGGAAAAGTATCAGTTGTCACAATGTAAATGTATCCATTACATACCAATGCTTAACTTAAAATGTCACTATCACACTGACAAACAGAACTGTGTGCAAGAAAGTAAGCTCTAGCCCACCACTGTTCCCATGGTGAAACATATGAAAATGTACAGCCATATACCTTAATGTTTCTTATTACTGATATCCCTCACATGTTGTAACAGCCTAGGTTAAAATAATTTAATACCCCTCCCCCATAAAATGTTTTACAAGGGCATATAGCAGTGTTTTCCATACACAGACTTCCAGACTGTACAGGGTCATACATGTTTTGTCCAGCTGTAAGATATATATATATATATATATATATATATATATATATAAACCCTACCCCACAACTTGTGTGGGAGTCCACAACATCACTGGAATGATAGCAGGAATGTCAGCACTAAAGAATGATAGACTATTAACTATCAACGTTCTACTGCATGGCATCTGGACAAAGCCTGGTATATAGGTGGAGGACAGAGGCTGAAACACAGGGCCATATTTGAAATATTGCTGTTATACACTGTGAAAGTTGTTGGTGTTACAGAATTGTATGCAACATACCCTTACTCAGGAATATGAAGTCAGAAACACAAATGGATGTTGCCATGTACTGATAGCAATCAACAGAGAGAATGGCACTGATGTCAGGGACAAGACCTGTGTGGGAAACAGACAAACATTACAACTAATCCTCTGGCCATCGTGTGGATAGGCCCACAGTTGAGACCTATGCAGACAGACTGCATTCCATGCAAAACTAGCATGTACACACAAACCCTGTAAAACTAGCAGTATTCAATGCATATAACAGCAATACTCACACTGTCTTTAGTTCTGGAACCTTATGCAAACATGTAGTTGGCCTGTGTCCACAAGTCCTGTTGTAAGAGGTATAGCTACCTGATCTCTGTAACACTGCTGTCCACACAGAGGAAGGATGTCTTCTATACAGGAAAGGTAAAGGGACAACACCCACACTCTCACTGCATACAACAAAATAAAATGTGTACTGCTACTGATTGTTGCATTGCCATGACACTGATATGGGTACTACAGTAGGCATGCTTATCACACAGTAATCAGAGAACTGTACAACTGTGTTATGTCCCACTGCCCATGCCTACCACTAACAGCTATATCAACACCCATATACACTGGATATCAAAGTGTACACACCCCTGTTGGAATGCCAGGTCTGTGTGCTGTATGCCAATGAGACCAAAGGAAGTCATGTCAACGTTTCTCACCTCAAATGTAACCCATAACCTGTAAAATTCTATTTAAAAAGAAACAAAGCTGTTACATGGAAGGTGAGCAACCATTGCCAAGTGAAGATGTGATATGATGTTAGAGTGCAAACCAAGACAAATGGATGCTGTAATCATCTCAGCAGGTGTTTACACAACATACCAGTGTAAGGGTGTGCACACATATTCAACTGGCTTACTGTACTGAATATTACTTCCCATATGCTGGAGGGACAGGTTCATAACTCAGAGACTGCCCATGCTATGGAATAGACTTCCCATGCATGTCAAGCAGAGCACGTCACTGGCCCTCTACAAGTGAAATCTTGATGAGTGGATGGGAAATAGAAAATTCACCAGAGGGATCACTCCAGTGGCTTTACTTGACAGAGGCACTGGGAACTAGGGTCGCGTGGCACAATGCCAGGGTAATCCCATGGGCTAGGCTTGTAAAGGTTCCAGGGCCATTAGCCTAGTACACACCTATGAACCTATATGTTTCCACAGGACAGGTTATGTTCCCTATTGAACTGAGTAGGCTATAGGATACATCACAGGTGGGGATTGTGATGACATGTGCTTTTGTGGGGTCATGTTCCAATTGCACAAGTACCATGCATTGTAACAGTGGGTGCATACACTTCATATCCACTGTAGCTATATGGAATCAGCAATACCTTACCTGTACAACCATCCTCCACCAATGATAGAGTAATCCCCCTTGGTGGACACCACCAAGACACAAAGCGCACTGTAGGTTGCTATAGTGGCTGTACAGTGACACATAGGTGCACACCATAACTTGGAAGCAAGTGCAGCTCTATCTGAGCAAGCATATAGGTTCACAGGTGACCTCCTGTAAGGCTGACTATGACTAGAAATCAGACATATGCAAACCAGCAAGGCCAGTTGCTACCATGTCTACACATATGGACACAGTCTCAGAGCCAGTAACACAAGTCAACCTGCACTGGGGGTAAAGCACAATTCATACACACATGCCATGGATACAGGCAACCTGCATCAGACAGGATATGTGGGAACAGTGTCACCCTGTCCACAACAGTAGTAAAGGTGGATATGCACATCACCCACACTCCTGCCCACATCAATGGTGAGCATTGACATAATGCTGACTGATGGCAACAACAGCAAGTCTCCATGGGACATGAGAACATCACAGCTTGCCACCTACATTAACACAGGCATGTGCTCACAGTCCTATCGCACACTACAGCCAAACACACTCAAGCCACCATCCACACACCATCCACATGGAAGATGGCCACTGTCATCCCACTACACAGAAATGAATGGTGTGTAATGGATTATGCCATTAAGTGCCCAACATTGGGGGAACTGGACAGGTCTGGGCCAGGGGTGTAATGCAAGATGTACAAGTCATGATAGCTTACAGTGTTATGGTATATTCTGGATTATTTGCAAGTAATACCCACTGTTGATGTGCATGTGGACAACTGTATGAGGTCCTCTGACCTTTTTTCCTGTTTATGTTTTCTAGGTACAATGTCCCGGGAATGCTGCCTACATACACACCCCTGGAAAATGATGCAATAATCCAGTTCCTCATAGTCCATCATGCCATCCTCTTCAGGCGCAGGGCCCAGGATCTGCAGGAGAAGGCCGCCCTCTGGAATGAGCTTGTCCACAGGGTAAAAGATGTCTGCCTGCACAACCGCAATTATGAGCAGGTGCTGCATCGATGCATAAATCTGATCCAAGATGCCTGTCAGCTTGCCACTGCAGTTAGGAGGGACAGCTAGCCACAGTTGGGGGGTCATGCCATCCAGTCCCCACTGACACATGCTGAGGAGCTCCTTGCCAGCCTTGGGGCTCCCGCCCACTAGCCAGCCAAGCCAGCAAGCTGAAGACAGCATTCTGGAGGTGGGTGCCACCCACACAATGCATGAGGCATGTGCAGGTAAGGCCCCAGGGCACATTAGTAGACCACTGTTGCCTATCCATTTTCATCTGTAAAGTATCTACTTGCATATGTCAGATAAGATAGTCTGTTGTTGCAGTGTAGTAATGAACAGATGTACATAATCTCTAGTACTGTTTGTATTTTTGATGTGCTGAAATGCTGCTCCCACCCTGTACCAATGCCACAGGTGTGACTACTCACATTACGTCTCTCACACAACTATTTAGGTCCCTCTAGTATACAACTGCTGCAGCAGTCTGTAGCTGGTGAGTATGGAGTTGTGTGGTTCAGGTTTCCAATACACCGACCCTGTTATACCCACGCTATTTTCCATGCACACCTTCAACATACCTACCCATAATGCATGCTGTACATGTTCATGTATTGTTGCTGTAGGCAACATGGTTTCATATCTGAAGGGTATGTAAGAGTCCTGCAGTATACCTAACTACCTGTCAGTGCAGGATGTGTTGACAGACATAATGGTGGGACAAATGGCCTACAGTAGGGACATGTCTGAAACATTACCCTTATATAGTGGCTACAACAGTGTATACACCACTATTACAATGGCAACTGTTCATGATTTAAACAATGTCAAATCACAATACTACATTCCACACCTTTTACAACTTGTAATGTGATCCTAACATGAGCAAAGAATGTGTAATATGGAATCCTATGTTAGGACAACAAATATGGGGAATACATACCTTACCATACACTGGAAGCATATGTGTGCACACACTCCAAATAACATATTGTGGAAGCAGCTTGTGAGGTATGACAGCATTCACTGTCCTTGAGTACACACCTTCCATCACATACAGGGTCTCAATGTCACACCAAGTAATGGTCTGCTGTCCAAGAAGTATGTCCATGACATTTGCCCACTCACCTGCAACAGAGGCAGCCGTGGCTTACACACATCTTGGAAACCATGAGATGGATCCCATATCTGAAAGGTAGCACTCAGGAGTGGGAAAAGTAGCCTTACCTCACCATTGAATATACAATGGCAAACAGTGCAGACAGTCATGTATGTGTGTATGAAGTATGGGACAACATTAATGTAGAAAATAAACAGATGGCCATCTAAAACAGATGACAACACATGTTGCAAACTGGTCACAGAGTCTGCCCGGAATCATGCAGCAACACTGAGGGACTTGCAGGAATGTCTAGCAAGAACTGCATGTACAGTACCTGTGTTGACAATCACCTGTAATCTGCAGAAGTATGACCTATGGGTTAGGGTAATCAGATGGAAGAGTTGTCCCACAGGCAACATCATCCAGGGCTCTCTACAGGTAGCATATGTATAACAGCAAGTCTCCCAAAGGTATGTGTTGCAATGTGTAATGGTGTCATGAGACCAAGGCTGAAACCTACAGACAGTATTCACAAAGATACATGTGGTGCGCAAGCAACACCTCACTCTATCTCAGGGTCACCATCCCCATTTTTACCTTGCTGGTGTCAGTGTATACCTTAGGTTTGCTGTTCATTAGCAGGAACTAGGCCGGTAGACCTGGTGCTTGGACTTTGGAAAAGTGCAAAATAACACTCATGTGTGGCCCATAGTTGCCAAGCATCTGCAATAAGGCTGAGGATGGGGAGGGATGTCATCCTGAAACATAACAGTGAACTGATGCATACATCCAAAGCTTGCTAAGAATGGCTGTATCTGAACACAGTAAAGGTCATGAATTGTTCCAGACATAACCTTGATTCCACAGCAATAGTGAAGCCACCGTGTGACCTCCAAGGGTCATGCACATGAGCTGACCTTTCAATCAGGTGGAGTTGGGGGACATTTGTAGAACGGAGTGACCAAATAATGCTAAGTTAAGATGGGCCACGCTAGTATACTGCTTCCAGGAATAGTGACTGCTGTAGTTCACTTAACAGGTGCTGCAACAAACCACTGTGTTAAGGGTGTGCACACTTATGCAACCTACATATTGTATGCATGTCATTCAGAATTCACACAACTAACACATTTGTTTAATACTGCATTGGATTGCACAGGTCATATGTCACATATCAGGTGTGTGTAATGTTAACATATGCAGTATTGTGGCCCCATTGCATACCATGGAAGAAGCAGGCATGTAAACAATGGTGTGCAGAATCCTCATATCCACATTAAGCTTTGAAGGTTGTCATTGTAATTGGATTTTATTGCTCATACATGCACTGCTGATGATGAGATCTGCAAATCAGAGGTCAGGCATTAACTGTTGACATCAGTCCTCATATCATCCCAGGTATGTGTCAGACAAACACATAGGGGCTGTGAGCAACAGAGCAAACATAATTGCCACACATATACACATTCAGCAATGGTGTGTACACTTGTGAGGTAGGGTGCATAGTACATGCCAGTGTGCTGTACAGGTGCAAAGCAATACTGTGTACATGGGTGCAGTGTATTCCAGGGGAAGGGGCATCACCTACTAACACAACACATGCATCACAGAGATTTATAATGTTGGTAACAAGGATTGAGTATGGCTGCAGTGCATGCTGTTGAGTGCCATTTGTCATGCATGTTGATTTTTGGGTAAGGAGAGGTCTGTGTAATATCTTTTTCTGACCTCACCTGTAAGTGTGTGTGTGTGTGTGTGTGTGTGTGTGTGTGTGTGTGTGTGTGTGTGTGTGTGTGTGTGTGTGTGTGTGTAGAGGTAAACCATAATGGACAGGTCTTAAATTACATGTTTTGTTTGCTGCTCAGAGGTGGCAAGGTGGGTCAAGGTCCCTCCTGCAGGCAAACTGATGATAGTGTCCATACAGACTCTGACAATGATGATAGTCATGGTGAGGCACAGGCAGTGTTGTCAGGGGCTGAAGCTGTGCCATCGGTTGACATCCAACTTTTAAACACTCCATCCCCGCACAGTCTCAATGCCCATACATTCCCCATTACCAGTGGCCATAGATCAGGGACACTTGGAGGGTGGTGGCATGGGACAGTACAGCGTGAGGACTTTGGCAAGTGTGTCTGTACACAACAGCCATAGCTGGATGACCGGTGAGGTACCACACAGGCAGATGTACAGGAGTGCTCATAGGAAGGCTGCTGGCCATTATGGCCCTGGCAAAAGTGTTACCAGATCCTTGCTTTTGACCATCATGGAGGCACAGGCATGTATGGAACATTACACCAGAGTCTGAGACTTCAGAGGGCTACTCATTCTGCTGTACTTGACAACATCTGTGATCTTGCAGGTGCCCACCGTTATTTTGTAGAGGTCCTGGATAGATGGTTGGGTGAGTTGGTGAGAATCCTCGACCATGTGGTGTCTGTGGTAGAGCATGTGGTGGTAGTAGGCATCGGCCACATGGATGTAGGTTAGCAACACCAACAGGTGGAGGTCTACGTGGATGTGCAACAATTCATGACCGCTCCCGTAGTGGCAGTACTAGCAGCAGCACTGCAGGTGGGCTGCTGTCCACACCACCATGCAGCAGGCCATGTGCACATGGTCCTGGCTGGTCCCAACAGAGACACAGATCCAGTAGACAATTGTCATCATCAGAGGAGAGTAACATATCTGGGCTTCTGCTTGGTAGTGCCCATGAAACCCCTGGCAGGCACAGTTCCTGTGACCATGGCCAGAGACAATGAACTGTACACCCTGCTATGTACTGTCTGCAGCTGCCCAACAAACCCCTGTATAGGGCAGCCACATGGCAGACATGTGTGCATACATACACACACACTTCACCAACACAGCTAGGGCACCTCCATATCTACACATACCACATCTGCACAGCCCATTTAATAAAGAACCCCCTAACCCACACACATTATGTCAACCAAACATCTCAGCCTAGGCATCTGGCAAACCTGCAACACACCCTGTGCATATGATGATACCTGTGCCACATCCCTGTCATCCATACCATTGATGCAGGGACATGCTGACATGGTTCTGATGCACAGGGTGAATGTCCTAAGGTTTAGAAATGTAATGCTGTTTAACATATTTTCAGCTGGAATGATTAATGCTTACACATCAGGGTGTGTAGTTGTCCAGCCATGATGCATTATAGCTGTTATTAACACTGACGGATTGTGGTCTCCATAATGTAGTCTGCTTGTGTAATAGGTGTCTATGTGTCAGTAGGATGTTGGTCTGCTGTCCTGTCTTACAAGGGGTGTAGCACTGTGGTGACACATTGACTGTGTCATATCCAAGGTACAGCTGAACACATGTAACAGGTCTGTATAACAGTTACTGCATGTGCCACATGGCTGATAGGTCTGAGGGGTGTATACAGGTGAGTGCATGGTGGCTGATGTTAGCAGCTCTTCCACAGTGGACAATTGTAAGTGTACTGTGTGGCACACACCAAATGTCCATGAATAACACACACACATGCTTTGATGTTGATGAAATACACAGAGAATACTGTTCACATGGATGTACTTCATTTTGCAGTGAACTCATTTTGGCCTATGTAATTCCACCCAGACCAAATTTCCAAAACATCACATCAGGAAATAATTAGTTCACAAGTTTAATGTCATTGGCAATGGTACTGGCAGGGTATATGTCCTGTTTCACAATGTAGTGCAATCCTGGATTTGGTAAACAAAGGTGTGCTGGGGTGGGTGGCACAGCCCCCCACCTTGGAGGGTGTGGGGTGGAGTAGAACCACACATAGTGTGGTTAACAACTACTTAACCTGTTAACATAAACTGTACAGTATAACAGCACACTAAGCAGGGGGATACCCACAACAATAACCCCAATGTGGGTGGCTGTGGCCACAACAACCACACCCATGCATGTATACCAACTCCTATATCACTGTTCAGCTGTACAGTGGGGAAGAGGGCATGTACATATCCACTACTAGTTTTGCTTGAATGTATTTCCACAAGATGATTGCTTTGAAATGTTACCTTTAGCCAGTTACTTCTCGGACAAATGATCTCCTGGGACAAATATTTTCTGCAAACTGAAGTAGATCCCTTTACATCCACACACACTTGGCAACACTGAGAGTAGAACCCCTGCCTAGGTACTTATTGCTACTAATGTGGTGGGCTTTAATTGCACACACCACATAGCTTTTAGGGTGAGGTGTGTCCTGCATTTTCTGTTAATTGAAGAACATCACCAGGCCTTTTACAGTATGGTAATGAGGGATGTACTGGGTGGTAATGAACAATACATAGTATGACATACTGTCATATACACTTTGACAAACACATACATTCATAGACACATTTGGCAGACCTGGGTTTAGCAGTGCTTACTACCTTGTCAGTGAGTACATTCTGTTACAGAGATTTTGCACACAGCACATGTATCATTGGGCTGTATAGTGTAATAAGTTATCTGTATGGTTGATGGTGATAGCGGTCCTCATACAGTGGACCTTGGGACATGTACTGGGGGTACCATGGTGTAAAGACAGAATACCCAGCACCCACACCCCATATTGGTTATTGTACTCACTGAAACCCATGACAATGCTCTGACATACCCACAATCACACATTGACCAGAACTGCAATACAACCCATGTCTATCTAATCAGTACTACTACAGGGATATGCATTTATTTCCCATGCCACAGGGATAGTATGGTGTGGGTTTGTCATGGCTCTCCTAATGTCAGCGACATCACTATTCCTTATAATGTATGGCAAGGTTTATTGTATTTGGAAAATGTGGCCTCAGAATGTTGTGTCCTATAAATATGCACACTCACACACATACACACACTTGCCAGGATTCAGAGGGTAACCCATACCTATCTACCCATTTGTAGAACAGTGGTATGCTGTTACTTCAAGCTCCAGGTAGCCCATAGGGTGAAGAGTGTAATGAGGTATGTTTAACATCAATTACAGCAGCAGCCATTTATAAGTATGGCAATGGGGGTATAGTGGGTGAGAAGGCCCTTGGGGTATTGTCAACTGCAAGTTTACTAACACACAGACACTGTTATTCTCAGTAATGCAAACTGACACATTTGTCAGTACTGGTTTCCATAAATGCAGGTGTTCCTAGGTATGTACCAGGCTAATGTCCATGGAGAGATGAGAAGAGTAGGGCTTGTGGGTACACTGTATCGTGCCACCTGACATTTGTCAGCAGGCCATCTATCAACTGATGCCACTTGAGTGAGCCCCAGGGTGACAGTTATGTTCAACATCCAATCATTTGGTTTTATCTTCCAGAGGGCCAGTGAGGTGCTCCAAATGACATGTATGCAACAGATATTACATAACATGGCCAGTGACCTGTACCCAAGCATGTTCTGCTGATTTTGGTAGTCTGGTTGAGGTATCCATGGCATGTGGTGCATAAAGGGTGGGGTTTCCTAACTGTGGCATTCATAACACAGCTTGGCAGACATGTCAGTGTCAGTCAATCACAGATTGTCTATAAGCAGCCAAGATGGATACCTGTCATCTACACATCTGTACAGAGGACAGACAGAAATCAGCTAGCCAACAGGTTATGCACTAGGATGAATGTTTTGACAGACAGACGTCAGACACTGATAGGTATGCCATTACTACATGACAGCAGCCCTCAATGACATCTCCTAAACACATAGTAGTCTACAGATAATATCCACATATCAGATCAATACCCAATAGGAGATACTTAATAACATACAGCTCACACCCCAAGAACACAATAGTAAGTACTCAGAATCCAGCTTTGCATGCAGGGGTGTATGGTTCCAGTACTACAATCTGCAATCTACTCTTACTTTGAAAAGCACTGTTAAAAGTAGTAATATAATGATGCAATACATGCAAGTGTGACTGCATATAACCTGGGATACTACCCATGTATGAAACACATACAAAGAGAAAAGATTGGTATACTAGCCATGTATACTCAGGTGTCCAATACAGTATACTCACACCCCTTGCTACTGTAATGACAGCACATAGAAGGATGTTATGTACATGGAATTAAATGCATGTATTAAAGATTTAATTACCCTGCTATTTTATCAGACTAGAATGTGATCACTGGTTACCAGGGCTGAGCTATGCTTAGCAGGTGTAAGCATAGCTTAAATGTAAATGCTAAGCAGATTTGTGCACTGGTAAGTGAAGCCTACATGGTGTAAGCACCTATTCGTTTAACTGTACTTTAGCACCACTTACCGTCACACAAATCTGCACAAACCCACTTAAAGCTGCTCAGAACTGCCTTAACCACTCTGTATCCAACAGTCATTGTTCTGCCTAGCAACAAAATAAACAGCCCTTGTTAGTCTTGAACCCAGAAACCTGTATACTATAGTCACAACCATTAACCACAAAGCCAAGAAAATGTATGTTGTTTTTTCACATATATCATTCAGTACACATACTGAATAGTGAACAACTGCTTTGACTACTACAATTGTTTAGTACTTGCAAGTGAAAATAGTGCTGAATCAGTCATGTTTTTATATCTAAATATACACATATCAGCTAAATGTGGTGGGATACATCTGGGAAGGTATATACAACAATCATGTTTACACATAACAAGGATATGTGTATATATATATATATATATATATATATATATATATATATATATATATATATATATATACATATGTAGATATATGTATACCTTACATACACACACACATATATATATATATATATATATATATATATTATATATATATATATATATATATATATATATATATATATATATATATATATATATATATATATATATATATATATATATATATATATATATATATATATATATATATATATATATATATATATATATGTGTGTGTGTGTGTGTGTGTACGTATATATAACATATGCCCATAACATGTACTGGAGTCATACCTCAGCACCATAAGTCACAACCTATTAGTGCAAGGGAATGGAATGTAAGTGTGGCAGGTATAAATGTAGAATGTTGCTACAGTAACAGGGGTTGTGTCAACAGACATGTTGTGTAGGAAGTTACTACTGATATTGACATGTACACCATCAGTTACTGACAGACATCATAAAATCATCATAGTGAAGTACCACAGAAATTACAGTAATGATCCTGTGGAATACAGCAGAAATATTACCACTAAACGTGGACAGTCTGACACAATCTGATCAGTCCAGAGATGTACACAGAACTCCTTAGTGCAAGACGTGTGGACCAAGCCTGACAAATGGGATCTTTACAGCCATAAAAATAGGGATATTACACAAATACTGGAATAGATAAGCTCACACAGTTGATGCATTCACACCCTTCTGTCTGTCCTAACACATATTAACCAGAGGAGCAGAGGCCCCAAGCCCACATACTTCCCACTAGTTAGTGACAGACATCTTCACAGCATTCCACTGTTTTTTCAGAAATATACAACACATATGGTGGCCAGGCAACAATACATCTGACAAATATCTGGACATAACATCACACAAGGTAAATACACTGAGCTGCTAAGCATATCACAAAGCACTATGTAAACTAGAGGTAGACTGCCACAGCACTGACCCAAGTTTCCTATGGGGGAATACACATGTACTTGCAAATATAGCAGGCACTACAGGCATGTAACAGCACGGAGTAACAGACACCAGTGTGAAAGTGCATACCCACAGCCAATCTCAACACAGTCACAGTCACATTATAGTAAGCCTAATTAATAGTACTGTATATGGATTGTGTGAACAAAACCATGCTCATATTTGCCACTCACACACTAACCCTACATATACTGGCCCAATTCACAGTGTAGTCTGATGCCTGACTGTGGTATAGGACATGTCTCTGTCTGGCCCTACAAACATATACACTGATCCAGGTACCAGAAACTGGAGCAGCATGCAACATCAGATAGAACAGGACCAAGAACACTGACTCTACCACAGTCTGTACACAAGCCAAGTAACATATTCACAATACACTGCTACACGATACTGACACTGTCAACAATCACCATAAGTACACACACCTCACTACTGTACAGACTACAACAGAATGTCCAGGTTCTGTCCTCAGATATAAGGCCTACATTGGCCCTGTGTTTGTGCCTCTGTCCCCTAAGTCTGTCACCCTTTGTCCATATGTCATGCAGTAAGAGGTGCATATGTGCAGTATATCATTATTTACTGACATCATTTCTAATAACAAGCCAGTGAGATATCAGACTGCTAGACATGTTATATGATTTGGAACATAGGTTAGTACTAGGCTAACTGCCCTAGCGAGCCATTGTAAGCCTAGCCAATTATCCCTTGTGAGACTCAAACCCTGCACCTTGTGTTTGTAAGGCAAACACCGGGAGGATGGCCTAATGGTTAAGGTGTTTGTTTTACAAACACAAGGTGCAGGGTTTGAGTCTCACAAGGCATAATTGGCTAGGCTTACAATGGCTCGCTAGGGCAGTTAGCCTAGTACTAACCCATGTTTCAAATCATATAACATGTCTAGCAGTCTGATATCTCACTGACTTGTTATCAGGAATGATGTCAGTAAATAATGATATACTCTACATATGCACCTCATACTGCATGACATATGGACAAAGGGTGACAGACTTGGGGGACAGAGGCACAAACACAGGGCCAATATTGACATATTGCTGTCATAAACTGAGAAAATTCCTGGCGTAACAGGGTTTGTTGTGACATATCTCTTCTGAAGGATATGAAGTCAGTAACTCACATGGATGTCACCATGTACTGACTGCAATCATCAGAGTATATTACTGCATTTCTAAAGATAGGAAATGTGTGAGTAACACACCACATCTAAGACTCAAAACTCTGGCCAGTCTGCAGATAGCCCTACAGGTGAGAGTTTCCTCAACCACATAACACTGTCATGCCAGACTTTAAATCATGTAGAACGGCCATATCCACACAAACCCTGTTAAACCAACATTACTTCAAATGTAGAGCAGCAATACTTACATTCTGTCCCCATGTCTGGGACATCCCACTGCTGTTTGTTGGCTAGTCTCCACAGTGTATGTTGTAAGAAGTATTTCCAACTATCTTCTGTGATGCTGTTTGTCAGACACCCACATGAAGCCCAACTCACAGTGAATTAAAAGGGCTAACACCCACATGAAGTGCTTAGTTATAGGAGTGTGTTTCCATGCAGTTGGCTATAGGAATTATACCACAGCTGTTCCACATGTAGGTAGCAAGTGGGAGACTCCAATTTGTGCACAGGCCATCAGCTGATCATGAGCATTACCTACAAAAGTCAAGCTGCTGCCTATGCAAAACAGTTGTACTTTTCCACATCCAAAAGAGAGGGAGAGAGAGAGAGAGAGAGACAGAGAGACAGAGAGAAAGTAAGAAAGGAAGGGAGTAAGAGCCAAGCGTTTTTGTGTATGATCTGTGGGTGGAGAGTGGTATCTGGATATTATAACAGTTGCCTATATTGTTTACTAATCCATACTGTCACATAGTAATTGCACATGGTTGTAAACATTTATGGCTGTGGATTGTCTACAACAACCTCTACAGTGTTTGAAAACTGTTGGCCTTGTAATGTGGACATTGGGACATAAAGGTCCTCAATATAATGATGCAGCAAAACCCACACTGCAATGGATCCTGTCATTACACAATCACCCCAACACCCACACAAGATACTGATGATACACACTTACCAGTACTGAGTTTTAAACCCCTACCTGACCATGTATTGCTATTACAGCGTTACGCAGTTATTGCACGTGCCACGGAGATTACATGTTGGAGTATTGTCCAAAGGTATCTTTGAAGGTGAGTAACATCAGCAGCAGTGCTAAAAGAGGGGTAAGGGAAGTGTAGTAAGTGTGAATGTCCACAAAATCAGGTGTCAGTGAAGACACACACACATTCTCTCACAGAAAAACACACATTATCACAGTTGCCAGGATCAGGGTTAAAACTCCTACCAAACTAGCTTGTTACACTAGAGTATTACGCAGTTATCGCAAGCACCACAGAGCTTATAGAGCTGAAACATAGCCAAAGGGTTATTTCAAGGTGAGCGACATAAGCAGGTATGCTAAAGTAGGGCAATGGGAGGTGTAGTGAGTGTGAATGGCTTCAAAATAATTCATCTCCACACACACACACACACACACACACACACACACACACACACACACACACACACACACACACACACACACACACACACACTTGCCAGTACTGAGATGCATATGTTCATTGCTTCACAGGTGTTTAGTAGGTGAATGGGCCTCAAGGCTGTTACAAGGGTAGGCCAAAGGAATACCTTGGCATCAGGCCACATGACAATAGTCCCCAGTGTGGCTCAGGGGTGTAGTCCCTGAAATTGTCCCCAAGGGTGGGTATTGTATTCACCATCCACTCATCTGGGTTACTATTGTGGATGGTCAGTGATGTGCCCTGCTTCCCATGTATGTGATATATATTCCATAACATGGACAGTGTCTGTGTTGTGCACATGTCCCACACGCATGTTCTTTGACATGTAGAAGTGTACTTGAAGTCTCTGGGGCATGTTGTGTGGACAGATTGTTATCTTCTGATGTAGCATTCCTGACCTCATTTGGTGGGACCTGGCTATGCAACTGAGGTTTTGCTTGCACCTACACTGATAGAGTCGTATGGGTATTCAGTGGAGTTAGTGTCATCTGTCCATACAGGACATGTGTATAAGGCATGGTATTCCCATTGCGGGTTACAGTTGCAGACACTACAGTTGTTGCAGGTGTCCAGTGGGGAAGATAGCAAAAGGGGCACTGTACACATTTATTTGCCTACTGAGGGGATGGAACAGGGTGCCATGTCCTTTTATTTGCTGGATAACACACACTCATTCAGGAGATGTAACACATCAAAGTAATTTCTGATGTCAGTGGCACTGTTGTGATCTACAGGCATGTAGTCCACTGTAATCACACCATGGTTACTATCTGTGATGCAATATGCAGGGAACTACCAATATGTTGGTTGTTGCCTAGCCAAGTGTGTTTGTGTATGAGACATGGGTGGAGTGTGTCTGAGTAATAGAAGGGTTGCCTATATTGTTCACCAATCCATAATGTCACGTGTAGGGCTATGGATTGTCTACACCAACCACTACAGTGTTTGACATCTATTGTCCTTGTAAGGTGGACATTGTGACATATACTAGGTACTCAGCATAATAATTTAGCAAAATCCACCCCACAATGGATCCTGTTATTACACAATCACACCAACTTCCACACAGGATACTGATGACAGACACACAAACATTTGCCAGTACTGAGGTTCAAACCCTTATCTAGCTCTATATTGCTACTATAATGCATCACATTTATCACAAGCACCATGGAGCTTATGGGATGGATGCTGTCCCAAGGTACTTCTAAGGTGAGGAACATCACCAGCCCTTGTAAATACTAGCATTGGGTGATGTAGTAGGTGAGGGATCCCAAAAATAATTTTACCCTACACACACATTTACATTTGCCAGGGGTGAGGTTCAAACCTCTATCTGAGGATCTTTATGGACCATTATGGTTACGTATTTACCTCATGCGCCACTGACCTTACATGGTTTAGGGTTGGCAACAGGTACTTCTAAGGTGGATGATATCTGCGGGTCTGCTAAAGTCAGGGTCCAAGATGTGTACCGGGTGTAAATGGGGCCAAAATCTTTGAGGTACAGACATACACATGTACACACACAAAGAATTGCCACAGATGAAATTCAAACCCATACCTATGTAGTTACTGCTACTACATTGTTCTGCATTTATGGCACACTCCATGGAGCTTACTTGTTGGAGAGTTGTGCCAAGGTATCTTTGAGGGTGTCTAACATCAGCAGCAGTGCTAAAGGTGGGGTAAGGGGAGAGTAGTAAGTGTCATTGTCCATAAAATTAGGTATCATTAAAAACACACACACTGTCACACAAACACAGTTGCCATTTCCAGGATTAGAACTCCTACATTAGTAGTATGCTGCATTATAGTATTACATAATTATCGCAAGTGCCATGGAGGTTGTATGTTAGAGAGCTCTCCACAGGTATCTTTGAAGGTGACTAACATCAGCAGCAGTGCTAAAGAAGGGGTAAGAGGAGAGTAGTAAGTGTCAATGTCCATAAAATCAGGTATCATCAAAGACACACACACTCTCTCACACAAACACACACAGTTGCCATGTCTGGGATTAGAACTCCTACCTAACTAGTATGTTACACTATAGTATTACACAATTATAGCAAGCGCCATGGAGCTTGTATGTTTGAAAGCTTTCCACAGGTATCTTTGAAGGTGACTAACATCAGCAGCAGTGCTAAAGGAGGGGTAAGGGGAGAGTAGTAAGTATCAATGTCCATAAAATCAGGTATCATCAAAGACACACACACTGTCTCACACAAACACACACAGTTCCATAGATGCCATGTCTGGGATTAGACCTTGTACCTTGTTAGTATACTACACTATAGCATTACACAGTTATGGCAAGCACTACGAAGCTTATGGGGTGGGCACCTCTCCAAAGGGTTATTTCAAGGTGACTGACATCAGCAGGCATGCTAAAGTAGGGCGATGGGAGGTGTAGTGACTGTGAATGGCCTAAAATCATTCATCACTACACACACACACACACACACACACACACACACACACATGCACACACATGCACACACATGCACACACACGCACACATGCAAACACACGGACACACACGCACACACACGCACACACACACACACACACACACACACACACACACACACACACACACACACACACACACACACACACACACACAGACACACACACGCGCGCACACACACACACACACACACACACACACACACACACACACAGAGTTTCACAGTTGCCATATCTGGGATTAAAACTCCTACCTAACTAATATGCTACACTATAGCATTACTCAGTTATTGAAAGTGCCACAGAGCTTAAGGAGCTGGAATTTCTCCAAAGGGTTATTTCAAGGTGACCAACATCAGCAGGCATGCTAAAGTAGGGCAATGGGAGGTGTAGTGACTGTGAATGGCCTCAAAATCATTTCTCTCCACACACAAACACACACAAAGTTTTACAGTTGCCATATTTGGGATTAAAATTCCTACCTAACTAGTATGCAATACTACAGCATTATGCAGTTATCACAAGCATCATGGAGCTTATGGGACTAGCACTTCTTTAAAGGGTCATTTCAAAGTGACTGACATCAGCAGGCATGCTAAAGTAGGGCAAGGGGAGGTGTAGTGACTGTGAATGGCCTCAAAAATATTCATCTCCACACACAAACACACACAAAGTTTTACAGTTGCCATATTTGGGATTAGAATTCCTACCTAACTAGTATGCAATACTACAGCATTATGCAGTTATCACAAGCACCATGGAGCTTATGGGACTAGCACTTCTTGAAAGGGTCATTTCAAAGTGACTGACATCAGCAGGCATGCTAAAGTAGGGCAATGGGAGGTGTAGTGACTGTGAATGGCCTCAAAAATATTCACCTCAACACACACACACACACACACACACACACACACACACACACACACACACACACACACACACACACACACACAGTTTCACAGATGCCATGTCTGGGATTAGAACACCTACCTAACTAGTATGCAACACTATAGCATTACACAGTTATCACAAGCACCAGGGAGCTTATATGGCTGGAATTTGTCCAAAGGGTTATTTCAAGGTGACTGACATAAGCAGGCATGCTAAAGTAGGACAATGGGAGGTGTAGTGACTGTGAATGGCCACAAAATCATTAATCTCCACACACAGAGTTTCACAGTTGCTATGTCTGGGATTAGAACTCCTACCTGATTAGTTTTCTGTACTACAGTATTATGCATGTATCACAAGCACCACACAGCTTAGAGGGCTGAGACTTGGCCAGATGGTTATTTCAAGGTGTTTGACATCAGCAGGCATGCTTACATGGGAAATGGGAAGTGCAGTGTGTGTGAATGGGCCATGAACCATTCCATTGGAAACACACACACTCAGTCACACAGAACTTTACATTTGACAGGACTGGGTATACAAATGATAGATGAATACTGATTTGTACTATCATGTTACACAGTTATCACAAGCACCACAGACACTATAGGGCTGAGGGCTACCAAAAGCAATGTCTACAGTGATTGACATCAGCACATCATGTGATATTGGCCAATTGAATGTGTGGTGGGTGGGGCAGGCCTCAAGATGGAAATCTCTCTGTCACTATCTGTCTCTGTCTTCACTACATCTCTGTGTGTGTATGTTTGACATATTATAGTGTGTTGGCCTGGGATATGTGTGAGTATTCCTATCCAATGTGTGTGCAAAGCATGAATGGTGTACAATGTGGTGTGTGTGCACAGACATCTGTGATTGACAGATATGTATAGTCCACTGTGTTGTCAGACATGAGCGTCATTTCTCTAAGTGTAGGAGCATTCCCAGTATGACCTTCTCTATTGCGTGTGTGAATCCATTCCAGGTATGTTGTACTCCAGTCCAGGGTTTGGTGTTCTACACCTACAGCTAACAACCTGTTTCTGTAGGATACCTGTAGATAGGTTGACAATATGGAATCACAATGGGTGACAGATAGTGGGATACTGTAACTATTGTGTCTGTGCTGCTTGTGTTACATGGTTGGTGTTAGCAGAGATATTCAGACATATTTACTGTTTTACACTGTGATGTATTATGTCATCAACTACTGACATATATACTTATTTGCTCACAGTTATTTCCTGGGAAATACAAGATGAATGAAGCTGTGTCCAGTACTGTGGACTGCAGCCTACATATTCTTGCACACTTATGCCATTTTGAAGGGGTAGATGCAGACACTTGCTGATAGGTCTGTGTAAATGGTCCAGCATCTTGGTACTGTGGTGGCTGAGGATCTCCTTCTTGTACATATATTGATGTAACAGAATGGCTATATCCAGTTGTGGCCTTACCTCTCAGCTGTACAGATTCACCCAGGTTACCCAGAGGCAGGGCTCATATATCTGGTCAGTCCCCCTTCACATTGTGGTTTACAAGCAGGTTTGTAGCTACCCATTACTGGGTTTGCAGGCAGGGGTAGTATGGGCACACATCAGAGTTTCAGACGTCACACACTCCATGACGTCCATGCTTCTACACCCCCCCCACTCTGTTATTCTATCCTCTTCCTAACATTATGCGAGTGATATCTGAGAAGTATCCCTATAGTTGTCCCTTTATCCCAGTGGTATTTAGGGGTTGGTCTACAGTTCATGCAGTATGACATGGTGGGCATGCTACTGTGATTTGTCAACATGGTCTTGCATTTGTGTTCTGTTGACTGTATTATGTTGTTAGTTGGGACTCCATGAGATAACATACATTGGCTCTATGAGTGAAGCACAGGCCTTTGACAGAGGACTGTAGGGCATTTGATGGTGATGCAGGCCATCTGTAGCAGGCCACTGCATTCTGTCACTCCTACATTCCCAGGCTGTGAGCCACTGGATTCCCCTGGGGTGATGGGGTAAGTGTGCGAGGTGTTAATGGCAATAGTTCCTGTCCATATTAATTCATTGGTCCAGATGCAGTCAGGGTGCCACTTATAGCTAAGAACACACCTGCATGGCACACCTATTCAGCATGCTGCATTCTGTGGGTATTCCCATATTGAAGTGGGGGTCATACTGTACTCATTCCCAAGAGCAAGGATATGACTTGTGATAATCCTGTGGCTGATGGTGGGGTGAGCTGAGTGCATGTGAGATATGGAAGCTTCTTGAAGCTAACTCACAGTTATACCTGGGATATTCCCCTTATTCTGCCTTGTGCAGGGACATAGACAGTCTCTCATTACTTCATAACTGTGCCTTTTGTGGTCTGCCACTGACTGGCCAGACTACATCAATATATCATACTACACAGACAACTAATGTGCTGCTAACCTGTATGTACAATTCCAAGGGTGTGTGCAGTTGACAGTTACATTTTATGTACTCTGCTAGGGTACTTCCACCTGTGTACTGTGTGTATGTCTGGGCCCACATTCATGGCATGTCCATCTTTCATATGGTGACAGATACTGACATCTGGACAGTGAGTATGGACAATTGCTGACATGGGTATTGCTGAGATGCATTGTGGTTGGCACTGCAGTTGTTGGAACATGGCCCTGTCATCAACAATACTGGCCATAGGCCAATGAGACACAACCCTCCATGCGTACATGCTGACCACATCCAGACAATATTGAACACACAACAACCTAACACATGGTCCCCTGCATATTTTACACATGAAATAATCTGTCCTGTAAATGGGGCCATCTCAGGTACTCTGTGCTCCACTGTTATTAAACCCACACATAGATGTTACTGCATTTCTACATAGGATTGTGGGGGGGGGCACCTGATGATTTTAAACATTTGCTATGACTGTGCTGGTATTTCAGGTACTCTGTTGACTTTCATTTCATTTTGTATTCTGACCTATCATGCAGACTGGAGGCATATCAGTAGAGTACAGATTAGGTTTTATTGACCTACATTTCAGTTTCAGATTTTTTACCCTTCAAAACTAACATACAACTGCCAGACCTGTTGTAGTTTGTCTGTGTAGATCTGGAGGGGGGGTGTTCACCATTGCCATCAATTGGAGGCCTTAGCCCAGCCTTTCTTTATGGTCATCTACACCTGTCCTGCTGCCTGAGGCTGGTGTTGGGTATGTGAGCCTTACTGACATGCATGTGTGTGTGTACAATGGACACACATTTGAGCCACCACATGTACTGTCATGGGATTTGTCACCTTGTCTAGTACTGCCTAGTATGCTGACATTAGTATTTGTTATGGATTTCATGCTGCCCAAATAGGTGTCCACTGTCTGCTGCCATCCCATTCAGCCACTCGATTCCCTTGCATGCTCACGTCCATACCACAGATACGACTATCAGAACATACTACTCCATTCAGCAATTGATAGGAAGGGTGACTTACCTTGTGGCTGTGCCAGTATTGAGGATGGTGCTGGAGGTCTGACTATGTCAGATGCACTTAGTACACTCCCTATACATGGTAAAGCACAGGTAGCATCATGTTTGGCATCCCATTTACTGTATGTGCAAGTCAGAGAGAGGTGTCATTCCCTGGGTCCCTCTCGTGTCAGTGTATGTGCTATGAGTTGCCTCTTGCCAAAGCCTGGGCATACTGTGCATGCCCTCTTCTGCCTACATGTGCAGGCTCATGTTAATTCTCCTCTGAGTCCCTCTGTGCCTGTGGTGGCCTTGGCAGTGGTGGGGGGCTATGTGGCTTTGTCCCGTGCTGTTCCTGCTGCAGCTGTTTCCACAGGATCATATTGTGTAGCATGGCACATGCTATGCATGTGCCTCATTATGAATTTCTTGTTCGGGTGTGTGTGCATTTCTGATGGGTGTCATCAGCCACGGCTCCAATGTGTAACCAGCACCCCCCACTAGGTGGCCATATGGGATGTCTCCACTGGCAAATGATTGGTACAACTGTGTCATATGCCAGATGTGGGAGTCTTGATAGCTTCCAGGGCTGCCAGCACACACATTCAAGATAATGCCATGGGGATCGCACACAACCTGGCAGTTGATGGTGGGGAAGCCCTTGCAGTTTATGTAGGCCCCACCCCGCTCACCAGGTGGTGCTTTGATGTGTATGTGCGTGCATTCTATAGCACCCACTACCTCAGGGTATTCTGCTATTTGGTGTAAGAGATGCATATTGCTGGACAACACCTCAAGGGTGTTGAGGAAATATATGTGCTCATCGATGTGTGCTGACATGGCATCCAGGAACTGGTGGAGTACCCTGGATGCTGATGCCTGTGAGATCCCCATGATATCCCCAGATGACCTTTGGAAGGTACCTGTGGCTAGTATTCTTAAGCCTACACATACCTTGGTATCCACTGGGATGGGTTTCCCTCTGTTGGTTCTGTGTGTGAGGTGTGGCCGGCACAGCTCAACAATTTGCTGTAAAATGTCCCTGTCCACCCTATAGCGCTCCACTATCTCCAGCTCATGTAGCCTCCTGGTAGATTACCCTGGGACTGTACACTATTATCTTTCTCCTCACTGTGGGTTGGTTGTCAGCATTCACATCCTCACCACCCTCAGCCTCTTCCACATATTGATGTATGAGAGCAACAGCAGCCCCTAACATTTTGCTAGTTTTGTCAGGTAAAATTTCCCCACCTGTGTACACCGGTGGTGTAGAGTTTGTGGGAAAAACCAGAGTGAAAGGTGTTTGCATAGTTTATAGTAGTGTGCTGGGCTGGGCTGCTGCCTGTGTAATTGGCTGATTCTGGTACATTTTACCTGCCAGCTATGTTAGCTATCCTTGATTGCCTTCCTACTGTTTTTCCCTTCCCATTACCTTTCCTTTTAAGCCCCAAGGTGTGCCACACATACCCAGTGCTCAGATGTGAACAGAGCTGCTATTTCCAGTTTTCTTTTCTTTTTTTTTTTAAAACCCAGTGCGCGGCATGCACACCCATTTAGGCAATGTAAACACTGCTAGGCAGCCTCAGACACATCCCTTCCTTAGCTGTGCTTAGCTAAGGGAACACATGGGCCACAGAGTTCCAATAAGCTTACAGCATGCATGACACTCCCCCTTATGAGGTCATCTACCTTTTATACTTATACCATGCTGTTGCTGCACATACATAGTTGGGTGCAAGCTAACACTGAGAGGAAATCTGTGATTCAGTATCAATCCCCTCATTTGCATAAAACAGAATGCTAATTCATAGTTACCACACTCACACTGAGCCTTCCCCCTTAACAACCACTATTCCATGGTATTGTTGTCTTATGCATACTAATGACTATCATGGCAAAATGCTTATTTGTGTTTAAAAGCTTATTTCCAACTTATTTCTTATTTTCGTGCCGATCCCGTTTGTGCACCACTGCCCTATGCTTAAACGGCCAAAATCTGCAAAAAATAAAAGTTATTTTTTATAATTTTGCAAATATTTCTCATACCAATGGCCATATATTTGGCCATTGGCATGCCTACTACATTGAATACATGCTTTCTTTGGAGCTATCATACCTCCGTTTTGTAATTGGCAGAAATATATTCGGTTAGTAGCCGAATACATTTCTGCAGGTTACACTATTCCTGCACAGACTTCCTGGATCACTAATTCACCTCATTTGCATGGTTTTCAACAGCAAATGGGGTAATTAGCATATAGCAGTGGTGTCCATGCAGGAATAGTGTAGGAGCGCTCTTGTACATCCCGGGAGTTCGGTCCTGGATCGCTCATCGGCCATATTGCGTGCAGCAGCTCTTGCACTATTCCTACATGCAGTGGAGAGCTTGCTGAATCCAGGGGAACATTTGAGAAGGCCAACCCACTCAGTTTCTTAACCTTGAATTATCTTCTGATCCTCCTTTCTCCCTTTCCACTTTACTACAAAAAAAAAAAACTTTGCTAGAATCTCCCTGTGTTCTGACTGAGTGTGCTTCTCAGCTGATAAGTATATTTTTGGCACTTTTTAACTGATCAGAGTCAAATAAGACAATAATTGAATTCAGTTCAGAACACATTTTGAATAAATTGCATTTATTTCAGCTGTATTTGCTTTAATTCTGCTACACACTCAGGTGTGCTAATTTGTACTGCACTTGAATTGTTTTTAGAGCTGTTTTAGCTGCTTTTCTGTAAAAAAAAAATCTAAGCTTGTTTCTTGCCTTTCCTGTAGCTAGTCTAATCCAGATACAGATTTGCTGTATCCAAGACTGTTTGTAAGCTTCTGAGCCCCCCCCAAGCCTTTCTGTGTTGGAGGGAAGCCTTCTAACTTATCAGTGGGAGTGGTTAGCACTAGGTAGCCTATCTATCACAACAGTAGTGGTTTCTGGCCCAGAAATTGTAGTTTATTGGCCGTTTGTGCAGTTTTTCCATCTCTTTAAACTTTCTGGTTTAAAAGCCCATGTTTGCACTTGTTTCCCATCTTTTCTGTAGCTACTCTAGTCCAGATACAGATTTGCTGTATCCAGGACTGTTTGTAAGCTTCTGAGTGGTGCCAAAGTCTGCTCTTCAATTTTTCCTTAGATTTGTTAGTTCTCTCCTTTCTTGCACTTTTACTGGCTTTATAGTCTAGCCCTTTTCCAGACTTCTTGTAGCAATTATTGTAGCACACAAAAGTGCTACCAGCACTAAATGTTCTACAAGGAAACAGCTTCAGTACTTATCATTAATGCTCACTTTCCAGGCATGTCTAAAGGTCAGTTCCCTATGCTTTCTCCTATTAACCTGGTGAACTTGGGCACCCTGAGGCAATGTAGCAACTGCCTCATGTACAATGACAACCCACTCCTCTTACTTCCCAACACCCAGACTTGTGAGAGATGCACTTATATATCCAAATTTGTAGCCTCTCTAGCCAAGACCAGAATAGCTGGTCAAGAGGAGAAGGTCGACACTTGCTCCACACCACATGGAACACATAGCCCTCCAGAACACACACCAGCACTGCCTTCACTTAAAAACACAAACCACACACTCACCTTCATGGAGGCTCTCAATAAAAATCTATCCAAACAGCAGAGACCTCCAAGGCAGAAACACATTTGACCACCACAACACAACACTAATCAAGAGGCACATAACTTTCCTAAACAGTGTGCCACTCAACCAAAGCCCCTAAGACAAAACAGAATGCCCAACACACAAGTCATAGGTGACTCATAGTGAGGCACACTGATGTCCCATTCACTAGGTTGAATAAGGAGAAAATAACAGTCAGCTGCCTGTTAGGTGCCAGGATCTGCCACATAACACAAGCACTCAGGTCCCTCAACAACAGGTACAAGTATGACTCTGTCATTGTACATGTGGGTGTGAATGACCTGACGTACCTCTCTGGACTACATGAAAAGAGACATGGAGAAGCTCTTGGATTATGTAGCCCAGGTGGGTATGACTCTAGCCCTGAGCAGCATCCTACCATCACCCCTATAGTGCCTTTTTTAGGCAGTGTTCCAAAGACCAAATTACCACCATAACTGCTACAAACAAATGCAATCTGAGGGTCATTCTGCTCAGTGCTAGAATTCTAAATATCAAAATGCACTCACTCAAAGCACTCTTTAAAATGGAGAACATTGACATTTGTGCCATAACAGAGACCTGGTTCAAGGCAGCAGAAAGCACCCCTGCACTACCAGGCTATTACTCATTCCACACCTTTCAGCCCCAGAACTTGGACCGAAGCTCCAAAGGCAGTGGTGTTTCCATATGCATAAAGGATGTGCACACCTCCAGACTGGTAGCCCAACATAATGCATCTGAGATACTTTAAGTCCAGTTAACATTGGGTAAGACAGTGATTCAGGTCATAACCTGCTATAGGTCCCCAACCATGTCCCAAGACTCACACTCTACATTCCTAAGCACCCTGGAGAATACTAGGGTCCAACCTAACACTCTCATACTGGGAGACTTCAACTACCTTCCATTAACTGGGAAAACTACTCATGTACCAATACACTTGTCCAACGTTTCCTAAAATTCATTAATTCCAATGCCCTGGACCAGCTCATTCTTACTGCCACTAGAGGTAGCAACATCCTTGACCTGGTCATTACTAACATGGGCAACTGTTGCTCTACACCAATAGTCAACTCCTCCCTGGTTAGATCTGACCACAAACTGATCATCTTAGAAATCCACATCTCTCCCACCTCCCCACCCCCCTGGAAAGGTAACCACCATGAAAAACTTCTCCAAAGCTAACTTTGGGCTCTTAAAAACAGAGGTGGCTAACTTCACAGCACCCAAGCAAATGGAGAATAGTTGCATGACTGCCAAATCATACACCAATGCACTGTATGAACACGTACACAAATGCATGGATTTTGCCATATCCAATAGAACCAAGACACTCTCCTCCAAACAAAAAGAAGCCAGTCTGGTGGTTCCCTGCAAAAAACAAACTCTACAATAGAAAGAGGAAACTGATGTGGAATGAGGTGAAGTCCCAAGACTGGAAAAACTCCCTTATCAGCCTCAACAAAAATTTGAAATCCCTCATCAAATCCTCTAAAGCTAGCTATGAAAACAGAATTGCAGCAGATAGTAAAGACAACCACAAGGCCATCTATAGTTATATAAAGAATCTCCACGCCAATACCCAGATTTGCTTTTAGCTACTGCACAATGGTACCTCCTATATTTAGCCAACAGATATTGCCAATATATTGGCCAACAGATTCAGTGCCAACTTTACCACTCTCTCCCCCAAAGGACAAGTCACAATACCAGCGGATTTTCAGGCACCCAGTATTACTGATGCACAGGTTCAAACAGCACTGTCTGAGGCCAAGAAGCTTGTATGGGACCTGACAATATCCCTGGCTGTGTTCTACATGAACTACAGAATGAACTGTCATCTCACCTTTGTGCCCTATTCAATCACAGCCTCACTTCAGGCTTTTTCCCTACCGAATAGTGCACTGCTACAGTCATCCCTCTCCACAAAGGAGGAGTGACTACAGACCCTGGAAACTATCGCCCCATTAGCCTGATGAGTCTGATATGCAAAGCTATGGAATGCATCATCATGGACCTAATAAACAAGGATATAGGGAATCTCCAAACTCTGGATCCCACACAGTTTGTTTTTGTGAAGGGTAGACCATACCTGCTCAACTTTGTCAACTTCTTTGAGTCAGTCACCAGAGCTGTGGATGAAGGCAAGGTGGTTCATACAGCCTACCTTGATCTGGCCAAGGCCTTTGATACCATTCCCTACTCAGGAATCATGGAAAAACTCACTAAGCTAGGCATCAATCACTATATCACTAGGTGGGTTGCAAACTGGCTCACAGGTAGGACACACAGTGTGGAAGTAGCTAACTCCAAGTCAGACTGCCGACCAGTCATGAGTGAAGTCCCACAGGGTTCGGTCCTGGGTCTTCTCCTGTTTGGTATCTACTTTTCTGAAGTCCAGGCCAACACGAAGGGACTCTGGATGACAAAGTTTGCAGACAATTGCAAGTTGGGAGCTATTATTAAATCCCTAAATGATGTTGACATCCTACAGAAAGGCCTCACTGAGACCAACAACTGGTGTCAGAACCATGGCCTTAAGCTCAATGCCAAAAAATGTGTCATCATCCCCTTTGGGAAAAACCCAGTTCCCATGAATTACCACATGGATGGTAGTCCACAGAACGTAGAAGGTATTATAAGAGATCTGGGAATACAAGTTGACAGCAACCTCTCTTTTGACCACTACATTGCTACTGTGGACAGAAAGTCCTTCTATGTAGCACATCTCATTACTAAGGGTTTGCATCCAGGAGGAAAGAGGTCATTGTCTCCCTCTACTCTTCCCTCATTAGGCCAATCATTGAGTACAATGCCCCATTTGGCATGTACCTCACTAAACACCTACAACAATTGGAGAGGCCACAAAAGTAACTCACAAAGAGGATCCTAGGCCTTAAACATTTGCCCTATATGGAGAGATTCGAAAAACTCCAACTATTCTCTGTCTCATATCGCCTACTTAAAGGCGATCTTTGCTTGACTTACAAAGCCATGTCTGTCCCAGCTCAGTTAGAAATGCTACATCTAAAGAAATCCCAATCCCTCCACACCACACACTCCAGAGACCTCACCCTCATTATTATAATCAACAGAACATGCTGGAGGGAGAGGTTCATAACACAGAGACTGCCCATGATATGGAATAGACTTCCCATACATGTCAAGCAGAGCAGAGCACCTCGCTGGCCTTCTTCAAGAGAAATCTTGATGAGAGGATGGGAAATAGAAAATTCACCCTAGGGATCACTCCAGTGGATTTACTCGACAGAGGCACTGGGAACTAAGGTTGGGTGGCATGATGCCAGGGTAATCCTATGGGCTAGGCTTGTAAAGGCTCCAGGGCCAGGCCATTGGCCTAGTACACACCTATGAACCTAGGAACCTATATTTACAGTATATTCTATTGAATGTCCTGTGTTTGTCTGCTCCCGTTTGGTGTATATACTGTTATTATTATTATTATTTATTTTGTTTTTGCCTTTACGGTCCAGGCCATGCATGAAAAGGGTTCTTGGATCAGTGTACCGACCTGGTTATCATTTCTGAAAATAAACAAATAAATCCAATGTGTAGTGCTTGTCAGGTACCATATGTACTGTTTGATAATACAGGTATTTTATTTGTGATAGCCTTTGCAGAGTCCTTCAATGGAATTTTCAAATTTTCAGAAGTTGCGTCTCTCAAAAAATCAGGACTTCTGCAGACAGGAGAGACAGAACACTCCTCTGCATCATCTACTCCCCACATATATCCTTTTTTTTTCTGGCCTTGTTTTTATTAAAAATAGATAACATCTCACAATCTCAGTTTGCTGGATGTGGATACCTAGCAACACAGGTAAATGAGTCTCAGTGTGGTTGTAAAAGTGGCAAAATTTGTTCTCTTATTTATAGATTATGAACATCCCCTTTATGAAGCAGCTGTTATATTGCATTACACAAACTAAAGTGGACTTGTGAGAGTTAAATCACATACATTTGATAATAATTGTTAGTTTTATAAAGGTATTTTATATATACATATATATATATATATATATATATATATATATATATATATATATATATATATATATAAATAAATAAATATATATATATATATATATATATATATATATATATATATATATATATATATATATATAAAGCAGGTTACCTTCACCAGAAGACTAAATGTACTGACATATCTAGTTATTGCAACACCAGGAACGAGGCCACAATTACTTTTAATTTTCATTTATGTTGCACTCCGTAAGCAGTCCTGCATGAGCAGAACAGCTGACTTAATGAATTGCTTGATTCATTGCTGGCTGAATCTCTTCTTTTAATCACTTCAGATATTTTGTCTATATGAATTTGCAGTCCACTGCAGATGCAACTCTTTGGACATTTATTTAGTTTCTGTCAAGACAGAAACTGTGATATGTAAGAATCTATTAGGATTTCTTTCACTACTTTAAGTAATCACTGTGCCTTAAGTGCTTTCGGACTGAGTCAGCTGCACTTTCTTTGGAATTGCTTATTGCAAAGCTTTTCTGACTGCATTTTGACAACTGACCTTGGCAAGTGAGTCACTGCAGTAACATGTGACCTCAGACATTTTCAGGAAATAAAGAAAGAAAATGATAATTGAAGGAAGTTTGGGCTTAAATAGAACTGGTCAAAAACTACTGCATACTGGAATAACCAGGGATGCAAATTCCAAAAAAGAAACAGATAGGCTGTAGTCGGTCTGGCAGTGGTAAAACAGCAGTGATTATTCTAAAAATGTGTAACACAGTAATATGTACCAAGGACTTCCTGCACTACAGACAATAGGTCGGGGAGTGAAAAATCAGGGTGCTCACTCGCAGAATGCCAGTGATGACAGTTATGAATTGTAATTGCAAGCTCATTGTTTCCTTCTTCAGAGCATACACACACACACACACACACACACACACACACACACACACACACACACACACACACACACACACACACACACACACACACACACACACACACACACACACACACACACACACATCTGTGTGTGTGTGTGTGTGTGTGTGTGTGTGTGTGTGTGTGTGTGTGTGTGTGTGTGTGTGTGTGTGTGTGTGTGTGTGTGTGTGTGTGTGTGTGTGTGTGTGTTGGGATGTTTTAGATATGATACGTCATATTGATTAGAATGGTTTATGCAGTGAGAAACAAGATTGAAACACAACTGGTGAATAGTAACCCATTAATAGACACACTGCCATGTGGTTACAGGGTTTAATGAGGTTATTAATGTGAAGTTCTTTTTATAAGATGTTGCTGTAATTATGGCAAGTAAGAGTTACAAGTCCTTATTAATAAGTTATTCTGAAATGTGGAGGCCTGGCAACAGATCCCCAATATTCTGTAAGGTACAACTGTTAATTACTGTCAGTATGGGGAGGACCCAAATAAATGCATCATCCTTTGTATGCCGGTTGTACGGATGAGATACACAATAAATGGAAATAAAAAGGAAATCTGTAAAATGGCTCCTATACCACCAATCATATAACCATTAAAGAATGTTCAAGTTACACCTTGCATCCTGAAAATGTGAGCAATGCTGTTTGTTTCCACATTTCTAACTTTGCTACACCTACTATTCATCACAAACTGGACACTTGGCTTACTAAATCACATTGTCTGCTGACATCTTTGCCTTTGTTGTTGTATCTTTCGGCTTTTCCCAATTAGGGGTCGCCACAGCGGAACTCCGGTCCGCTAATGATTGGCAGTAGATTTTTACGTACCGAGTTGCCAGCCCTGACGCACAACCTTCAACGAAGGTACACCCATTCACGCATGTCTCCACACAGAGGACGCACTAGCTGAGAATCGAACAGGACAACGTCTTACTGTGAGGCGACAATGCTACCGCAGCACCACCATATTTTCTGTGCCTCACTGAGGCTTTTGTTGTACCAATGCTTGTGCAACAAGAGTCACATCATGGCAAATGGTATCCTAGACATGGTAATGAACCAGACCACCCAAACAGCTGTTCCAGTGCCCCATTACATGTCTGCATCTCCCCAGTTACCACAAACACAGTTCAAACCTGTCAGATTGCATACTATATTTTTCTTTACATTTACAATTATTACAGATATTTAGATTTAACTTAAACATTTTATTTCAAATTTTATTACGCAAACACTGATGGCCATTTGCTAACTAAAACAAAATAGGCTCACATTGAAAACACACTTTTCTGACTGCATTTTGACAACTGACCTTGGCAAGTGAGTCACTGCAGTAACATGTGATCTCAGACATTTTCAGGAAATAAAGAAAGAAAATGATAATTCAAGGAATTTTTGGCTTAAATAGAACTGGTCAAAAACTACTGCATACTGGAATAGTCAGGGATGCAAATTCCAAAAAAGAAACAGATAGGCTGTAGTTGGTCTGACCAGTAGTGGTAAAACAGCAGTGATTATTCTAAAATGTGTAACACAGTAATATGTACCAAGGACTTCCTGCACTACAGACAATAGGTCGGGGAGTGAAAAATCAGGGTGCTCACTCGCAGAATGCCAGTGATGACAGCTATGAATTGTAATTGCAAGCTCATTGTTTTCTTCTTCATAACATACACACACACACACACACACACACACACACACACACACACACACACACACACACACACACACACACACCACGTGCACGCACACATATCTGTGTGTGTGGGGGGGGTTTGGGAGGATCTGTGTGTGAATGTGTGTGTGTGTGTGTGTGTGTGTGTGTGTGTGTGTGTGTGTGTGTGTGTGTGTGTGTGTGCGTGTGTGTGTGTGTGTGTGTGTGTGTGGGTTTGGGGGGATCTGTGTGTAAATGTGTGTGTGTGGGGGGTTTGGGAGGATCTGTGTGTGTGTGTGTGTGTGTGTGTGTGTGTGTGTGTGTGTGTGTGTGTGTGTGTGTGTGTGTGTGGGGGTTTGGGGGGATCTGTGTGTAAATGTGTGTGTGTGTGTGTGTGTGTGTGTGTGTGTGTGTGTGTGTGTGTGTGTGTGTTGGGAGGTTTTAGGTATGATGTGCCATATTGATTAGAATGGTTTATGCAGTGAGAAACAACAATGAAACACAACTGGTGAATAGTATCCCATTAATAGACATACTGCCATGTGGTTACAGGGTTTAATGAGGTTATTAATGTGAAGTTCTTTTTATAAGATGTTGCTGTAATTATGGCAAGTAAGAGTTACAAGTTCTTATTAATAAGTTATTCTGAAATGTGGAGGCCTGGCAACAGATCCCCAATATTCTGTAAGGTACAACTGTTAATTACTGTCAGTATGGGGAGGACCCAAATAAATGCACCATCCTTTGTATGCCGGTTGTATGGATGAGATACATAATAAATGGAAATAAAAAGGAAATCTGTAAAATGGCTCCTATACCACCAATCATATAACCATTAAAGAATGTTCAAGTTACACCTTGCATCCTGAAAATGTGAGCAATGCTGTTTGTTTCCACATTTCTAACTTTGCTACACCTACTTCTCATCACAAACTGGACACTTGGCATACTAAATCACATTGTCTGCTGACATCTTTGCCTTTGTATGTTTTATTTTCTGTGTCTCACTGAGGCTTTTGTTTTACCAGTGCTTGTGCAACAAGAGTCACATCATGGCAAGTGGTGTCCTAGACATGGTAATGAACCAGACCTCCCCAACAGCTGTTCCAGTGTCCCATTACGTGTCTGCATCTCCCCAGTTACCACAAACACAGTTCAAACCTTTCAGAGTGCATACTATATTTTTCTTTACATTTACAATTATTACAGCGATTTAGATTTGACTTAAACATTTTATTTCAAATGTTATTACACAAACACTGATGGCCATTTGCTAACTAAAACAAAATAGGCTCACATTAAAAACACACTTAGAATGAGCCACAGTAAACATCTTGTTCCTTGAAACTTACTTCAGGTAAATGCTAGGCAATTAGTCTGAAGACTATTATAAGCCTAATAGTTTGATGTTAGGATCAAACTCTGAACATGAGATGAAGACCTTAACATTTTTGCCAAACTTACCCCCCCCCAACTTATATTACACTGAAACTCACGTTAATTAAAAATGCATCTGGTCAGTGGAGGATTAAGAGTACCTTGAGCATTGGGCTGTTTTCAAAGCCCCCTGCCAACATTGTTAGCACCCTGCATAAATGCATGTGTTCTTTAACCCACCTTCCTGATTGTTTTAAATTAAATTATATTTCTTGTTTAATACAGCAATATTTCTTAAAGTGCATGTTAAATTTGTAGTTTCATTTTTTTTTTGCATTAAGCAGTAAAGCAAAATGTATGAACTAATAATGACAAAAAGTACCAAAATCAGAACGTTTGAACAAGAAAATGCCACTCAAACTTCTATCATTATAATCCAACAATATCCATACTCAGTAATACTCCTTTATCAATTGTGTACACAATACGTCCGATTGGACAAAATGGCCACATAATTTGTTTACACAAGTGCACACCAATCCGGAAAGGATACACTAATAACATTTTAACTTTATCAGCTCAGCAAGGTCATTCATTTTTATCCACAGATATCCACTAAACCCAGAAATTATAGTTACATTGTTGACCATATCCTTCTCAGATGTCTTGTGTCAAAAAATCACACAAGCACACAGTAACCAAAATATTCCAACTTATTTCACACACATACACACACACACACACACACACACACACACACACACACACACACACACACACACACACACACACACACACACACACACACACACACGTGCACACTAGTCCTGCAAATCCTGATTAAAGACTCTTTAAAAATGACCTGATGAAGAGAGTATAAAGCACTTTCACCCATAGACAGCCCTCACCCACCAGCAGTTATTGTTGATTGTCCACACCCGTTACTGTAAAAAATAAATAAATTGCATCAACTTTGAGTATTTATGATGAGAGTGTAAGAAACATTAACTACCTGATAACACATCCTAAGTCAATATGCAAAATCTGTGCAGAAGTAAGAAGAAATTGCCTATGTTGCATTAAAAATGTGCTGGTGATATTGCGATAACATTTCCTGAAATAGAGCAGCTATGTAATTTGGAACGGCTAGCAAACAATGACAACAATCTCATAGTAGTTATGCAGTTCTGGTGACCATTAAGGAGCCTAGCCTGAATTCCCAATTGCTTCAAATCACTGCCTGGTTATGCAACTTCCTGAATGTAACACAGCAGGTAAATGAAGGTGAAAAGATTCAAACTCTGCACCCTTTTCACAAGAAGCAGCTTATAAATGGGTCAGAGTTTTAGCCTGTTGTGGTAACTGTCCAATAGCAGTTTTTAACTAAATGCAGAAATCTTTAACAATTCAATCTTGTAAAAAAGACTGTATTACAGTAGCATGCAGCATTGACTACATATTGGATGTTGAAGATCCAACAGTTCTGATAATCACTCCAAATAATGCACACAATATGACCTGACAAAGGTCAACAACTTTGCAGTTGCTGGAGACTATAAAGAAGGTACTGCTAAAATATATGACTAAAATGCATCAGGCTTAAATTCCTAAAATGAAATATTCTTAGATTATATTGCACAATTGAGACCTGTTAGTGAATAAATTCATTAATTAGTGCTATGAGTAAAGCGAAACTGTTAACAATATAAACATTGCAGTAGTTTTTGTTCAAAGACCCACAAGTCATTACAAAATCAGGACTACTACTGCATATAACATATTTTTTTTGGGGGGGCTTACATCTTATTTTTACCTTCCCTTGTCTTCTTTGTCATCAAGAAGAGCTATCTCATTTGACATCACTTAGTACAAGTCTGATCTACTTGAATGACTAACAAGTCTGTATTGTTGCAGCATACACCTCCAGGGTCAAGAAACCCAGATTGAGGACAACTGGGGCCCTATATAGGGTAATTAATTAGGCCCCCACCAGTCATACCAGTATCCCATTACTTGTCTGTGTCTCCCCCAATTACAAATAAACACTGTTCAAACTTGTCAGTGTACATGCTGTTTTCTTTACTTTTACCATTATCTCAGAGATTTGGATTACATTTAAAACTTTTAAAACTTTTATTTCAAATTTTACAGAAAAAAAACACTGGCAGGCATCTTCAAAAAAAAAAAAAAAATAAAAAAAACATTCTTACATTAGAAACAGACAGCATGAAACAGTAAACTTGTCTTCCCCCATTAAACTACAAGAGATATCCTGGATTCATATAAAGTGAAGTACAAAACAGGTTCTATGTGAAGGGTGCAGGAATTCAAAAGACAAATGCAAAAATAATTTGTTAACAGCCTGGGCCAGCCCACTGGATATGAGTGTCCCTTTTCAGGAACATCCCAGGAGTACTGTCTAGTCAAATAACATGACAGATTGACATAGAAGACAAATAAATGCTGAGGGAATCATCTCTAACAGCTCATAGCCTTACTCATCAGACAGCGGATTTCACATCTGTCTGCCTGCAAAAATAAGCTAAATTAAAAAATGCAATCATAGTTAAAATATTAACATTAAACTCACAGACTGCATGCTGCCTAATTTATTTGTAGCTAAATAATAAACACTCAGTCAGCATTAAGGAAACCAAGGATCATATCTAAAGAACATAATGCTCCTGTTTACTGCAATCAATTTCCTCCCTTTACTCTATAACTACTCTGGTTCATAGGTAGTTACAAGAGATACAGTACAGGGGAACACTGAGGACCCTAACCCAAATTTCCGGCTATCTCAAAACACTGTCTGATTAAATGACTTGCTCAAGAACAGGGCATAATTATGAGGCAAAATCAGAAATGTTATGCAAAACTACAGACAGATAAGAGCAGGCAACTCTAAATTAAGTAAAAAGGTTAACATAATAGGTTTGGCATCAACATATATTTTGTGAACCACAAAAACTGTGAAACGTATGATTCACATTGAGTGATTTATCAAAAAGAAAAATGTCATAAAATGATGTATACATAGCAGTCGGGGTTTGATGATTAAGGATCTCACCTCCTACACTGAAGGTTCTAGTTTGATTCTGAGTTAATCACTGAACTAGCCAGCCACTCTAACTGGGACATTTTGCACGCACACACACATGCACGCACGCACGCATGCACGCACACACGCGCGCGCGTGTGCACACACCTAAAACGGCTTATTTTCATGAGGGCTTGTGATGCTTCTCTTTTGCTTGTGTGCTTCAATGATAGTCATGTGAGTGCTTGCAATGCTGAAAGTTGTGCCTTGTTTCTTAAAAGGAATTTGTTGTTGAAACAAAAGTTTCTCACTCATTATTTGAAATGCATTCTATATGCGAGTTAAATCTGAGACATTTTTCATTTACTGTGCCATCTGCATTTTCAGACGCTGAGCCAATGGGGCTGGAGATGGCATGTGGAGCAGGAAATCGTCTACTTTGCTTTGGATGCCAATTGGGAAATGCAATGTTTTGGATGCTGATTGAGAAATGTAGTATTGAAAAACTCTTTCTTTTTTTACATGTAGTACTGCCAGGCTCTCAAAGCAGCCTCATGGCTCTAGGCAGCACCCTAAGTTGCCTAGTGCTGGATCTGGCCCTAGTCACATCTAAGAAAGATCATCTGGGTCAGCATGGATCAGCATACCTACTCTGTAATACAATGAAGGGAAAAGTCAAACCAAAAGTCAATTAATGTGATGCTGTTGTCTAGATGACACTGCTGTCTTCATTTTAGGGTGAAAAATGCACTTTTTCCTGCATAATTGCAGCAGCAGTTCAATAATACTCAATATATGCCATTTGGATGTAATGTGGCCTGATAAGAAACTGGTTCTCTGCAAATGTTGCATGTTTGTGCCCAGAAATGGGTGAGTCAACAACCAGCTGTGCCAGAATAATAAAAAGTACTAGGGGCAGGTTGATGAGTTTTTTTAATTATTTAGTAAATACTCAGCTAAGATGTGCAAGCAGATAGAGTAATTAGTCTGATTTTATTGTTGCATTTATTTGTTTCTAGGAGATCAAAGTGTGTAAAGCCCAAATGTAGTAGGGGCACAAGGAGAAAAACTACAAGCTTACATGGAGTTCCTACCAAATATTGTGGTACATATATTTAAATGTTTAAATACCTGTATAATGAAGGCACCCACGTATACATTTTTACCAAGTACACACATCAGCAAAATTTGAAGTGAGAAAAATATTTACACAGTAAACTATGCTTGCTGTACATTAAGTAAAAGAACAGGCTGAGACATTGGTGTTTACAATAAAATGCTAAAAATGAAGCTGCTGATCTGTTTCCTAAATTCCACATATACAATGCGAGCCTAGAGACAGAGTATAGGATAGCTTCATAGGTTCAGACATTTGCTGAATAAGCTCATGGTCTATTGGTGGTACACTGACTCCCATTTTGAACTAACAGGTATCCATATAGCCACCCAGTTCCTTCATGAAAGCATGTATTTTTGTGCTGAGTTAAACTGGGACAGGGAGCTTGTTCCATAGCCATGGAAGACTTTGACATATGAAGATGGCACATTTCATGGTATGCTTCATATTCATTTTTATTGACACTGAGTGCACCCTTGCATTAGGTTTCAATACCTTTAATGCTCCTTGTGACTGACACAGGTTTCCACTCCTAAAGGCATAAGATAAATATAAGATAAATTGGGGGGGGGTTGCTGTAGTCTTTCACTTTAAGACAAACTTTGAAGCCCTTTAATTGTCTTTGTGAGGAATCTGTACCTTCACTTATTGCACGAAATAGCATGCGAGTAGATTACAGAAGTGGACAAAATGTTCTATAATTGATATGATAAAATCTATATGAAGGGGAACAGTTACTTCACCAGCACATCTCTAAAGTCCATGGAGGATTATGTGGCTAAATCTGTCTGCTTTATGAATGCCAGTAGTTACATGGGTATCAACTGAAAGGTCATCAACTACAAATGCTCCAAGGTCTGTTTTGTCAACTTATATCTGTTTATACAGCTGCTGCAGTTTCTCCAACTGTCAGAATTAACATTTTTTTGATAATGAAGTCAAACTCTACTTGTATCATTCATAATTAATGTTAAGTGTTGTTCGAAAGGAGATGGTATCAGTGGGATTAAGGATAATATTCACATATTTACAGCCATTTGCATATTTAGGGAACCAGGTAATGGTAGTTATTTTGGCATCTGAGAAAAAGATGTCAAAATGGACTAGCCCAAGCCAGCACCATTGGCATATAGGGATTAAGCCAAGACTATTGTGCATGACATGTTAAGATAGATAGCAGCATAGGTACCTTTTGCAGCTAGCAAGGAGAGGATGGACAAGTCTATCATGATGGAGAAGGGGTAGATCAGGATGTCCTACTCACTGCCCACCTCACTCGTGTGCTAAGATTAACCGTAACCCTAACCCTACCTCTGGCCCTAACACTAACCATTGACAATATGCCACTAAATAAAATCCTTTCCCTAACGGTATCACTACCAAGATGACACTTGATCTCAGTTTAGTTGCTAGGGTTTACTGAAGTAGAGCTTTTTTAGAGTAGGAGTGAAGTATTCAATGTTTTGTAAATTACTCTTTTGAGTCATTCGGTGTTTTGTGATTCTTTCTCTTTTTTTTTTTGTTCTACCGTTTGTGATTCTATCTTTTGAGTTTTCTGCCTTTCATGACTATATAGTGGGTAGCATTCAAGTGATCTGACTATCACTTTATCTAATTACAAGTAGTCTGAAAAGTAATCTAATCACATTTGAACCAATAATATTGTCCAGTATATTTTATAAGATACAACACTTACAATAAAAAAAGTTTGTGATTTTTGATCTGTGGAATTAGTTTTATTATAAATTTACAAGTAATATTACAGTTTGCTTTATCACAGTGTGTTGGTGTGTGAGAGGTGGTGGTGCAGTTCCAGTTTTTTCCCTTTATTCCACTTTAGTGCACCTGAAGAGTTTATATATATATATATATATATATATATATATATATATATATATATATATATATATATATTTATATTTAATTTAGGGGTGTATGAGGGCTTAGTGTCCTGCATGGGGGTCAAATGGAAGTTTGGGGGTTTACCCCCAACAAAACATTTTTTGGTCTGATAAGGGCAGAGTATAGTGGAATAATGACCTCTTTGGGCCTAGATGCCATACCCTTACTTATATGTTGTGCAGCATAAAAGGATTTCCTCACCACAGTGGTCATATGGTGGTTGAAGGTAAGGCTACATGCTATGTGCATACCCAGATACCTGGCCACTGGGTTCACTCTTATGGGTGTGTTGTCAGCATGGTAATTAGCTATGATGCTTGACTTCCCAAAGGGTACAATTATGTATTTCTTAGCACTGAGTTTAAGATCATGGCTTTGGCACCATTTATTAATCAAATGCTATTATCTGAGGGAGAGTCGACGACAACCTTTAGCTTGCAATCATCTGCAAACTTAGTTGGCCATAAACCTTCAGCATTTGCTTCCTCTTCAGAGAAATAGATGCCAAAAAGAAGTGGGTCTAGTAGTGAGCCCGGAGAGACTCTGCTTGTGACTGGCCTCTTAGTGGAGGTGGCCTGACCTACTTTGACCTCTTGGGTCCTATCAGTGAGCCATTTGGCTATCCAATGGGTGATATAAGGGTTTGTACTTAATTAATGAGCTTGTCTATAATGCCTAAGTGGGGTATTGTATCAAAAGCTTTGACAAGGTCAAGGTAAACTGTGTGTACAATCTTGCCCTCATCCATTGTTTTGGTGACCCTCTCAAAGACTTCCACCAGATTTAATAATCATGGCCTTCCTTTAATAAAGCCAAAATGAGATGGGTCCAGCATTTGCAGATTATCATTTATCATGTCCATGATGATTCTTTGCATGGCCTTGGATATGAAGCTGGTCAGACTTATCGACCTCTTTTGTGCAGGGGAATGACTGTCATCATCTTCCATTCCTTGGGCACAAAACCTGACTGTAGGCTCCTGTTGAAAAGTGATTCAAGTGGACCAGAGAGGCCATGTTTCATGCTATTTAGTAAGCATCCTGGGACGTTATCAGGGCCTGTTGATGCAATGTTTTTGGCCCTGGAAAATGCATTGAGAAACTGTTCCTTAGTAATGGTCAGGAGAATTGTGGTATGCAGTATTTCTTTTGGACAACTGGGGGTGAGTAGAGGGAGAATTTTGAGCTGAACGTATCATCCAAAAGGTTGGCAATGGCCTCCAATTCATTGTGGATGGTGCCATTTACAATAAGTTCTGCACAATGTTGCATATTTCCCTTGAGGTTATGGACATAGTTGTAGAAAGCTTTGTGGTTGTCCTTTGCCTGAGAAGCTATTTTTTCTTCAAATTTAGCCTTTGAAGTACAAATTAACCTTCTTAGCTGCCTGTTTAGATTGTTCAGGTTTTTTTTTTAGTATGTTGGGCTTTGTTACTCCTACATATGACCAAGATTTGTTTTTTTTTTTGTTGTATAACCAATTGATATTGTGATTCCACCAGGGTAGCTTGTCTTTTGGGTTTATCTTATTCTTAATACAAGTGGGCACAGCTCGCTCTCTACAGCTATTAATATGGCTGCACAGGAATTTTTTTAAATAATTCAGCATATGCTATGGTGTTTACTGGTTTTGGAGTTCTTGGAATTTAACCAAGGTGTTACTTAGTAGACAGATGTTAGGTTTGGAATAGTTCCTAAAGGTTTTTGTTTTGCTGGGTACTCAGATTTCATTTCTAATTCAAGTAATACTGCCTTACAGTTAGATCTGAATTGTGAGGACATTGACATCGATCACCCATGTTTGTGAGTAGGAGGTCAAGGATATTTGTGTCCCTGGTAGGAGAATGGACCAACTGTTCCAGAATGTTGGTATTAACAAAGTTTAGGAATTGCTGGGCTTGTGTATTAGAAGTGGTGTAGGATTCACAATCGATAGAGGGGTTGTTGAGATCCCCCATGAATACTATATTGGGTTGAATGATGAGAGACTCTAGTACATTGAGATAGTTAGTATGGGTTTTCTGGGACATGGAGGGGCATCTATGGGTTGCAAAGATTTGGTATGAGACCATGTTCATGGTGAGTTGCATGTGTATGAATTCTACTGGGTCATATACTTTTTACATAAACTGAGACTCTTCCACCTTTAGTTCCCTCTGTTAAAGAAACAGCAAATTATCCTTCAAATGGAAAAACATGAGACACTGATGGTTGCTCTCTGCATGGAAAATAAGGTCTTGTTGAAAGATGAAGTAATCTGGCATCATCTGAACATCCTGACATTATGACTTCATAAAACAATTTTCACTTGTAGTTACCCTACATATAGATTTTGAGTTCTTGTAACCTTTTATCATTGATAGACAACCGAAAAGGAACCAATACTATCCTGTTTCTTTCAAACAAATCTCCCTTTCTCTCCTGTAGATGCACTCTACTTGACGTACATGCTATATGCAGAAGCTTACAAGGGTGGTACTGAACTTGCAGGTCATGCCTTTACAATGAAAGTTACATTCTGCACAGTTTTCCAGGTGCTTTATAAAATGAGTGTTTGAAAATATGCTTTGTTGCCCTTTCAAATGTTTCTGGTCTGCATCTGTTTGCAGTGTAGTAGATTTCAGTGTATCGTAAAATATGGATATAGGTGTAATTGTGATCAGATATTTCAACATGTCTAAAGCTAGTTTGGCATTATGTTGACTAAAACCTTTCCACTTAATTATCTTGATGCTTCCATGGTGGCATTGTTACATTTGATAAGTATGTAATAAACTTAGATATTTAACTATTCTTAGGGGATGCAGTAGATATATTCTGTGTTAAAACTTTTCTATCCTATTTATTGTTCACACTTTATCAGAATCTGGCTTAAGCCCTTTTGATGACAAAATATGGCCCAGGTATTTAAGTGATGCTTTGTAAGAGAAGTGCAGTACAGTAATTATTGAAACTCAGAAGTGGAATCACAAATCGGTAATCTCTAAAGAGAACATCAGACAGTGAAAAAAATCACTATTCTTCTTCTTCTTTTGGCTTTTTCCCGGTTAGGGGTCGCCACAGCGGATCACCTGTCCACTCGTGATTGGCAGTGGAGTTTTACGGTGTCGAGTTGCCAGCCCGGCGTCCAACCTTCCACAGAAGGCACACACAGGCACACACTCACACCTAGGGCCAATTTGGAGTGTCCAATCCACCTACAGCATGTCTTTGGAATGTGGGAGGAAACCAGAGCACCCGGAGGAAACCCACGCGACCACAGGGAGGACATGCAGACTCCACACAGAAGGCACCCCAGCCGAGGATCGAATCGGAGAACCTCTTGCTGTGAGGCGACAATGCTAACCACTGCACCACCATGGCCGCCCAGTGAAAAAATCACTATAACTCTTTAAAAACAGTTTTCACAGTGAAATTATCCCTGCATACACAAAGTGGGAGGGCTGGCCCCTTCAAAAGCGTTTTTTACATTGAAGTTATCCCTGCACACCCAAAGTCAGCAGGCTGACCCCATATCCCTATAACTTATTAATACTAACTCCAAAATTCTGTTCCTTGGAAAGAGGAGAATTTTCACCAATATTGCGATCTCAATCTTAGCAGTTAATTCACTGCAATTGTGTGTTTCATTGCACTTTCAAGTGTTTAGCATTACTATATAGCAGTTCTTCGTGGACTTTTAGAGTAAAGTGACACTGATTTGAGATGTCTATTCATTTTTAAACCTGTCTCAGCCAATCTGATTCATTTAATAGATATTCTCCGGGATTCAATAAACTCTGTGTAGGAATAGTGCTATTCCTGCATGGAGTGAACCCTGTTTGTTTAACCTTAGCTTTAACAGTAGCGTGCCTTGCATACTCATGAAGGCACGTTACTGCTAAGGCTAAATGGACATGAACACTACTGAGTGCAGGGGTGTGTGTAAGTAGTGCACACACATCTAACATCCCCTTGCACTCAGAATGTGTCCACGGGCACTGAATTCAAATAAAATAGTAAAGCAGTGTCCACAGACACTGAAATAGATAGGGGATCAAGAAAGTAATACAGGGTGTGTGTGAAAGGTTCTGTCATACACCCCCTGCATTTTCAAAATGCCGTGCGGGACTTTGCAAGTTCTTTATGTGTCCAAGGACACTGAAAGCAGGAAGTCTGGATAGGAAGTCTGGATATGTTCTGACTTAAACCCAGAGTGATTTGCCAATGATCTGCTAGAAAACCACAGTCACACTTTCTAAGTTTGTAAGAGCAATATTTAAAATCTGTCTCTATGTGTCCCCTTACAATTTCCCTTATTGTGACTGACAAGGAGTACAGATACATGTAAATAAAGTGGGTTTATTAATTTATTTATTTATTTTCATTCTAAGGTGTGTTTAAGCATAGCTTAGTGGGTGTGTGCATTATGGCCCTCTGCTCAGCATTGCTTAAACATCCCATAGGAGTTAAATAAAAATATACTGTTAAAATCCTAACATCGAGATGGAATAGTGGTTAAGGTCCTGGCTTTGTATGTATATGTTCACTTTTCGAGTACCAAAGCAGGCACTTTATTTTTACATGGGAAAGCAGTGTTAAAATTAGTATTTATATTTTAAATTATGTAGTAATTGATATTTGTCAACCAGGGTAGTGTAGCTGGTCTAAAATGGAAGTGTGAGTGCATATAGCATGTGAAATAACCCATGTATAAACAAGTGTCCCATACTGTATAGTCATACCCCATGGTAATGTAATTAAAGCACATAGAGGGATGTCATGTGAAATAAATCATATACACTTACTAATATGTCAGTAATGATTAATTAAGTAATTATTCTGATATTCCCTATAATTGAAAAGTGAGCAATGGTTAGCAGTGCTGATCTATGCCTAACTAGTTTAAGCATTGGTTTGATGTAAATTCTAAGCAACAGTCAGCTCAGCTAAGTGGATTTGTGTACTGTTAAGCAGTGCTCAGCAATTACCCCTTTAACCACTGCTCAAATCAGATTAGCGGGTTTGCACACTGCTTAGCTGAGCTCAGCATTTTCAAAATGGTCCAATGACAACAAAGGGTGGGAATATAGCCTTATTTAAATGGCGCATGTGGGAATACAGCCGGAATCTGTTATAGCTTGCTTTGAGTAGGAACTATGTCAGGTTTTGGTGAGGGCTAGTGCTTTTGGGCACAGTGCTGAGGCATTTTGGAGTCCAGAGTCATGACTAGGCTCCTTGTAGCAAACCATGATGACAGACTGCTGCAGGGCCAGTACCAGGGCTCACAGTATAAAGTGGTGGCCTGGGACGATCTGGCACGCGATCTCCTCGGGGCTACTGGCATCCCCTGAATTGGTGAGCAGGTACAGCATCACTATGCCCATCTAAAGCGGAGGAAGGGAGTACTTTTGGCCTAATGGATCCGAGATGCTTTGGACAACCATGCTCCAGCAGTTTGTAAGTATCCCAGATATAGCTGTACCAAATTCTAGCCTGAGTATGTGATAGACAGGGATGAATAATGTTTGTTTGCTCCCCCTACAGCTGCAGCGGAGAAGGCTAGCAATGCTAAGACCCATGTGGACAGACTGACAAGGCTGCACCAACAGACTGGTGAGTACTAATCTACCTTGCAGTATATAGTGAAATAAATAAGAAGTAGTAAATTGTTTACTGTGTCCTGTGTCTAATGGTTAAAGAAAGGTTTGCCAGACTAATAGTCATCTACAGCATATGCAGTAGTAGAGTACTGTGTCATATAAGTGCAATAAAAACCTAAACTACCAACTGTTGTGTTTATTCTGGTATGTTGTTGTAGAAATAGAATGTGTGCAGATCCTGCACAGAAATTGCTACAGTGCCTTGTGTTATCCTTTGGTTCATAGGTTCATAGATTAGTACTAAGCTAACAGCCCTTGCGAGACATTTTAAGCCTAGCCAATTATCACTTGTGAGACTCAAACCCTGCACCTTTTGCTTGTAAGGCAAACACCTGAACCATTAGGCCACCCTCCCAACCCTTTGCTTTCCAGATCGTATAATTTCAAAGGATTACTACACAGTACACTATTTGTCATGCATGAATCTCAGTATTACAAGGTCAGACTGCCTAACCCATAGAGTATTAGGCAGAAAACAGTCAGACAAAGCACAGCAGTTTCCCAGTAGCTCAGTGAGATGAAAAACAGCCTTGTAGTTCATTTTAGCACACCCAGACATGGTTCAAATCCAGGGAGTGGTACAGAGATATGTACATATATACACTCAAGAAATCTTGAATATTTGTAGAAACAGTCAGATAGTGGTAACAGATATTTTCTCCACAGGTCTTACAGGTAATGAAATGTTTGAAGTAGTTGTTTGAAGGGTATAACAATACACCATGTACAACTGTCCCACTGTCCAACCTCATGCCTGCAAATGACAGCAGAATAGGTACATAACCATGCTCTTTTCCTGTACATGTCTCTCAAGTGTCACGCTGTCATGGCTAGTGGTCACTGCTGCCAGTCAGCTTGGACAAAGATAGGAATCCAGGTGAACTATGCCAGTAGCAGACTCACACAACATCATTGCAGGGTACCCCTTCTTTGTCAAGTATGTAACCCTGATATGTACAAGCCCCCTCCAGTAAAGTAGCCACAGTTCACCCAGTCTGCCTCATACCATTACAGGTTGATAGTCGAAAAGGTATGTATGTGCCACAGAAGCTATGGGCCATAGGTAGATGTAAAGTGAGGGCAGACCTGTAGAGTATTCAGCAGTACTGTTGTGAAAAATATGGACATTTTTCTCTTACCCCACCCGTCGTCTGCATCAATAATTATTATTCATATACAATGGGTATGTTGTTCATATTGTTGGGACATGTGTTCTATTATTTTTCATATATTTCATTGTTTGCATATTAACATACCTTGTTCAAATACCATTATTGGTGGCCTGTTGACATCAATGTAACTTGCATGCTGTTAAAATGCTTAATGTTGTTCCATTTATGCATGTGTTCTGTTTTCTATGTAACTACTTCACATCTGTTGGTTTGGGTTAATGGGAACATCCATGCATGCTGTTATAACTAATTTTGAAATGTGTTGTTCATGACTAACCAATATATATGGGAAAACCACAGCACCATAGCAAATTTGGGAAGGCAGATCCCAGTAGATCCACCTGTCCTGCCCCATCTGGCCATGGCACTGGGCCCCAGCATGTCTGGGACCCAACCTGGAACATCTTCCTCCACTGGTCCTGCACCACCTTCGGGTGGAACCACGTCAGGGGACAGGGCCTGCCCCCCAGATGCGGCTGCGGAGAGGAGCCTGTTACCCACAGAATGTTCTGGGTTATGGTGCACAGCATCATCCACTCTGAGTTGGGTGAGCAGCTGCTCCAGATGGAGGGTGGCTTGGTGTACCTCGAGGGGCAGGCTGCCCCTCTCGTCCAGCCCCCAGCACAGCCACCTTTGGTACCATGAAGGTGCAGTGGTGACTGTCCATGGGTGGGGACCTCAGTACCACTGTATCAATCTGGGGGCTAATGGATCTCTGATTCCCAATCACCCTCCCTGTCTAAGGTGTTTACCCCCCTCATGTGTCATATACCACCCCTATGTGTTTTCTTGTGTATCTTGTCTATCTGCAAATGCTACCTATCCAATGCAACCTACCTCCCCAAACATACCTATGGCCCTTCCCCAACAACCCACTCTCACCAAAAAAAAAGGCATCTGTCCCACAAAAAAATCATTGTCCCATACATAGCTCTACATTTTCCCCCATGTAGAGTAAAATTAATCAATCCACCCACAAATTATTCTACAGATGTCTGTCACCAACACCCCTCCCTGTGGAGTGTGAGGCTGTAAATTCCAAAATCTACACATTATCATCAGCTGTTGCTGCAGAAGAAATGTAGAGCAATGGTCCTTTGCTACACCCATCCTGCACATCCCTAGCTGTTTTTCGTAATGTTTTACCTCCTGCTTGCCCCCATTTCACCACTTTCCATTCACCCTTTTTTCTTTAATTAAAATTAGGGCAGGTGTAAGTGGTGCTAAGTGAAGCTAAGAGGACATAATCATTTGATAACATCAGTTAGCTTCATGCAAAACCATGCAAACCCACTTACAACTGCTTAAAAGTGCCTTAATCACTCAGTCTCCATCAGTCCTTGTTCTGACCAGCAACAAAATAATCAACATTACCAAGTCTCAAATCCAGGCTTCTGTGCATTACAATCACAACAACGTACCACCACACCATCTGAGCTGTGATGATTTGCAATGCTTTTAGAAACATATCATGCATTATGGTCATTTAACAGGAGTGAAAAAAAAAGTCATCACTACCAGGTGTTGATTCCAGGACCATATGCACAGCAATCACAGTAATGTACCTCTACACCAGCTAAGGTACAGGAATTTGAAATTTTTTTACAAACATATCATGCACTACAGTCATTTAATGTAAGGGAAAAAGATATACCTGTAGTTCTCTTATATACATATATATGTATATATATAAATAGAACTATATATCTATATATATATATATATATATATATATATATATATATATACATACATAGATATAGATATAAACAACCTTTTCCTGCAAGACATCTGCAAAAAGCCTGAAAAAGTGGGGGGGGGGGTTAAAGGGCAAACAATAGTGACATCTTTGAAATATGGCTGTTATATACATCTGCTAGAGTAGCATGGTTTGATTCCAGGTCTGAAACACAAATGATTGTCATCATTTACTGATATCTATGCTCATATCATCTCAGTGATTTGCCAGAAACCCACAACTGTTATGGGGAACAGACAAAACATATGAGCCACACATCTGGACAGTGAAGAGGTATGACTGCAGTCATGTAACAGAAGAGAAAAAACACTGAGAGCTGCCAACCATTTCACCCAGCACCTTCTGAACCACAATAAGACCAACATGACACTACCCCAAATCAGCTCAGGGGAATTACTCATGTATTTCCAAATATGTCATGCACTACAGGGATGGAATTGTAGGGAAAAGCAGACATTGGTGAGAAATTTTCTACCCACAACCATCTGCACCACAGTCACAGCAACATACCAGTATCCCAAATGAACTCTAGAGTAGAACAACTGTTTGAACAAACATATCCTGATTGCCAGTCACACACTACACTGGCATATACTGTTCCAACTCACAGTCTACTGGGAATCCTGAGGTGTTACAGGACATTTCTCAGTCTGCCCCTACAAACATATACACCTGATAGACCACCAGCAACTGTAGCAACATGCACAGTCAAATAGAAAAGGATCTATGACACTCACATCTCTTACTCTCCCTACTCAGCCCAACAAACATTTACTCTCAACACTGCTACACAATTTTGGCTGTCTGTTAACAATGGCCAGACATACATAACTCTCAGCTGTACAGATTTCCACAGAATGTCCATGGTGTGGGTCCATATTTATGGCCACTGCCACATACCACTTCCAGGAGTCTAAGTTACTGGGATGATATCAGGAGTGCAGTCACTAAATAATGATATACCCATACCTCTGAACCTCTTACTGCAAGACATCTGGACAAAGCATGACATACTTGGGGGACAGGGGGCTGAAAAAAATGGAAATATCTTACATAATGGTGTTATAAACTGAAACAGTTGCTAGTGTTACAGGATTTGTTGTAACATAACATCCCCGAAGGATACGATATCTGAAACACTAATGGATGTCAACATTTACTGACTACAATCCTCACATTATCCTACTGATTTCTCAAAAACAGAAATTGTCTGACGAACAGACCAAACGTAACAGGTAAATCTCTGGGCAATCTGTGAACATCTGGATAGTTGAGAGGTATGTCAGAGACATATCACTGTCAGACGTCATGTCACGCAATAAATGCATGTCCAGACAAATCTGGTTAATCTGGCAATCCTCTATGTGTAGAACAGGAATACTTACTTACAATCTATAAACAATTCTGAAGCTTTGTCCCCCATGTTGTTGGGCTGTCTCCACATGCCTTGTCCTGAGAGGTATTTCCACCTACTATCTGTGAAGCTGTAGCTCCCACACCTGCATAATGTCCTCCACACAGGCAAGGAAAAAGGGCAAGGCCCACATGAAGAACTTAATTATAGCACTGTGTTGCTATGTTATTGGCTAATGGAAAGACAACAAGCTTCTCTGGATGCAAGTAGCAAGTGGGAGACACTGACTGGTGCACAGGCCATCACCTGCTAGCATTACCTACAAAAGGCAAGCTGCTGCCTATGCAACACAGGTTTGAACCCATCTACACAAAGACAGAATGTGACTACACAAACCTAACCATTTGTATTATTCTGAGGAAATGCTTCAGCACTATAACAGGTATGTCAATCACATAAGCTTGTAATGGAATGCAAAAGGGGGCATGCAATAATGTGAAATAGGAAGTTAAACACTAGGTCGCAACAAGACCTGCTGGACTCACATGCTGCTGTCCAGTACCTATGGCCATTCCTGCTTGCCCTGTCTGCAGTCAAATGGATCACATCTCTGGCCCCTGAGTCACCCCAGCAAAGGTCAGCTCATGTATGACTACTACTGGAGTATCTGTTTTCCAATACTGAGTGTGACACTGCTACGCCATCTACCTGTGATGTTGTAAATAGTGATATGTCACCTGTGAATGTTGCTATGATACATATGCTTGTCTCACAAATGTAAAATACTTATACAGGGTATGTGCATAGTACACAACAGGCGCAGAAGTGTGTGTTGAACTATATGTTATATACTGAGCCCATACCTGACAACTGTCCAGACTTTTTCAGACTGACCAGATCTCTGCCTCATATTTGTAGTCACTGCCTCATATAGTTGTGTATTGTCTGGCACATCACTGGCAACCCATTAAAGATTGAAGTCATAATACAATAGCATACATTTGATTGTCAGATGTCATATCCTGTGGAGTAGACCTGTGAATGTGACACCATCTTTGCTGGCAACTGTGTTTCAACTAGATTCTTAAATTGACACTATTTTCTGGCCTTTGCCCACCAATGATGTGTGCCTTTGTGCATATGTCTAGCTCTAACAGGAGATAGGTGTCTTAGCATGAAACCCATGTCAATGCAAGCGTACCTTGTCCTGTATGATGCTGACATTTGTGCAGTCACTGACACCTGCTTTGCAGCTGTGGAGAGCACACTAACCTTGCAAGGTTACTCATCCCATCATATGTTTAGACCCAAAATGGAGGGCTGCAAAGCCACAGGAGGTGAAGTGTTAAACATCATCATACACATACACACCTCCAGGCTGGCCAAGCAGTATGACGCATGGGAGACATCCCGAGTGCAGTTAACAGTTGACAAAACACCTACTCAAATCATAGCTACCTACAAGCCTCCAACCATGACTATGGACACCCACCACACCTATTGGGACTTGCTGGAATCTGTCAGGATTCAATTGTCTACCCTGCTCCTGGGTGACTTCAACTACCCAACCATAGTGTGCATGACCTATGCCATCTGAACATGAACACACAGAAATTCCTCAGCTTTGTCAATGGCAATGCAGTGGATCAGCCAGTCAACACTCCTATGACAGGTGGAAATATCCTGTACCTGGTCCTAACCAACATGAGTAGTCACTGTAGCACTCCTACAGTGTCATCCTCCTTGGTAAGATCTGACCACATAGCCATCACTGTTCTGGTCATCATCCACTCTGCCCCCCCCCCCTTGTCAGGTTCAAACAAAATTAACTTTACACAAATGACTATAAATCTCAGAGCAGGTAGAAGTAACTTTACAGCCAACATCCCATCAGTTGGAACTAGCAGGAGTGTCCAAGCCCACACCACAATAATATGTGAGCACTTACATAGCTGTATGGTCTCAGCAATACCTGACAAGAAAACATCATCTTCCTCAAGATAGGGTAAACGTCCATGGTGGACAGCAGCAATAAAGAAATACCATAACAGGTGGTAAATAATTGCTGGACAGGGCCAAGAAGGAACAGATGCCTTATTGGAAGCAATGTCACCTTGGTCTGCACAAGCAAATAAGGTCACAGGTGAATTACCCTAAGACTATCTTTGAGTGCAAATTGGACATATCCCCCAAGGCCAATCACTAGGCCTTCCAAACATATGTCTGTAATCCCAGAGGCAACACACAAATCTGCTCTGTAGTGGTGGTCAATAACACCACATACACACACGGCATAGATATAGGCAACCTGCTTCAGACAGAGGAAGTGTAAACATCACCCCCCTGTCCCCCCCCTCGGTACACATGTGCATGCACAGCACCTGCCCCCCTCTCCTCATCATCAGAAAGCAGGTCTGTAATGCTCTCTCAAAGGCAACACACAGAAGTCTCCATAGGCCTGATGCCATCCCTGGCTGGGTAGCCAACCAAAGCCTGAGCACCGGTGTCATCCCATCTGCACAGAGGACAGCCACTGTCATCCCTATACACAAAGGCAGAGCAATTCACCGACTCAAGCAGTCATATACAAATTAGCCTAACTATCCTGCTGTGCAAGGGCATGGAAGGCAATATCAACAACATTATGCACAGGGACATCGGCAATCTCAAAATGCCTGAGTCCACACAGTGTGGTATTGTCAAAGGGAGATCAGGTCTGTTAAACCTTGTCGACTTCTCTGAAGTGGTCAACAAACACAATGACGAAGGGAAGATGGTGAACAATGCCTACCTTCACCTAGCCCAATTCTCTCACATCCCCAGGTGGCCAGGATACATACGCCTGCACAGCTAGGCATCAACTTGTATGTTACCAGATAGGTAGCTAACTGGTTTAATGATAGTACCCACTCGGTTAAAGTAGTGGAACCCACCTCTAGTAGTAGACTCTTCCAAAGTGGTGTACCCCAAGGATTGTTCTGGGGGAATCTACTGTTTGAGATATACATATCTGAGGTACAGGACAAAAGCAGTGGTCTGTTGCTGACCAGGTTTACAGATGCTTGCAAGCTGGCCACTGTCTTACATTCCCCTACTGATAAGAGCATCCCACAAGAGGCCCCCACCCAATTAATGACTGATGCAAGAGCATTGCCGCAAACTGAATGCCAGGAGATGCATCATTCTCCCTGCTGTAGCAGATGTTATCCACATCAGTTATGATAGTAATAATGTACTGAGCATGCAATTAGGTGTGAGGCAATTTGTGCACGAAGGTTGGTAGCAACCTGGCAGTTTCCCACCATGTGGTCACCATTTTATGGAAGGCTGTCTACATGGCCCACCTCACAAATACAGGTATGTCATCCAGGAACCAGGAGGCCAAAACATCCCTGTACTCCACCCTTATCAGATGCATTACCAAGTACAATGGCTCCTTTGGCATGTACCTTGCCAAGCAAATGCTGCAGTTGTAGAGACCACAGAGGTTCCTGACCAGGCAAATCCAGGGTTTGCAACACCTATTCTATACAGGTAGGCTGAAAACCCTGTCCCTGTACTCAGTCTCATACAGACTGATCATAGGTGACCTGCTGGTAGGTGGGGCTGTCTATGGATGAAAGTGCTTTACACTCTCTTCATCTGGTCATTTTTAAAGAGTCTTTAACCGGGATTTACAGGACTAGTGCGTGCGTGTGTGTGTGTGTGTGTGTGTGTGTGTGTGTGTGTGTGTGTGTGTGTGTGCATGTGTGTGCGTGTGTGTGTGTGTGTGTGTGTGTGTGTGTGTGTGTGTGTGTGTGTGTGTGCAAACGTAATACTGCAGGGCATTAATTTACATATGTTGCCTTTCCCTCGCAGGTGAACAGAGAGGTGGGTGTCCCTCCCACTCACAACCTGATGTCAGTGTCTTAGCAGACTCCCATGATGATGGTGGTCATAGCGAGGCACAGGTGGGGTTGTTGGTGCCTGAATCTGTGCCATTGTTTGGTATCCCATTTTCACCCACCATGTCCCCACACACAGTCAGTATGCCCACATATACCCAGTCCCCAGCAACCATGGATAATGGACAGGTTAAGGGTGATGGCATGGAACAGACTAGTGTGTTGAATATGGCAAGTGTGAGTGTAGACACTAGCCATAGTCAGAAAGCAGGAAAGGTCACACACAGGCATGTGGACAGGGGTGCCTGACAGAGGACTGCTGACCATCAAGTACCTGTCACAAGTGCCACAGCAGGTGTGACCAGATGCATGTTATGGTCTGTCATGGAGGCACAGATGTGTACTGACTGCAACACCAGACAGATGCTCATGGTCATGAATGCAGCACTCCCTGCCATGTGTGATGACCTCCACGGCATTTGTGATGCCATACGTCATCTTGTCGATGTCATGGATAGACAGTGGGGTGAGACATTGCCACTGATCGACCACGCAATGTCTGTACTTGAGCATGTGGTGGGAGTAGGGCATCATCCAGGTGGACGTAGGTCAGCAACATGATCAGCTGTGAGCCCACATGGCTGTGCACATTCACAGTCATGTAGTGGCAGTACCAACAGCACTACTGAAGGGAGGGTGCTGTCCACACCACACTGGAGCAGGCCATAGGCACATTTTCCTGGCCAGTCCCATCAGGGACACAGATCCAGCAGACAGCAGTCACCATCGGGGAGTAGTACTGCATCTGTCCTTAGGCTTGGTGGTGCCAGTGATACTCCTAGCAGAACCAGTTCCCGTGCCCCTGCTGGGAGACTGTGAACCATACATCCTGCCATATATGGTCCATAACTGTCCAACATAGCCCTGATTCGGGCATCCACATGGCTTGATGGTGTGCAGAGAAACACTCACACATTCCTATCACAGGCCAGCCAGTCACCACCAGAAATGCACAGCTCCTCTGCATGGTACAGTTGAACATCACCCCTCCAGACACACACACACACACACACACACACACACACACACACACACACACACACACACACACACACACACACACACACAATGTCAGCTATATGGCCCAGCTTAGGGCTCTGGCAATCCAACACCACACCCTGTGCATGTGATGATACTTGTGCCACAACCCTGTTATCCATACCATCAATGCACAGACATGCTCATATGGGTCTGATGTACAGGGCGACTATAGTACAGTGTAGCAATGTTATGCTGTATAAGGTGGTGTCTGCTGGCAGTAGTTATGGGTACACATCGAGGTGTATGTACCTTTTTAGCCATGATGCACTATTGCTGTTAGTACTGCTGACTGACTGTAGTGTCATGTACTGTATTCTGGTTGTGTTCCAGAGTGATAGACTTTGCATCAGCATGATGTGTCAGTCAGGTATGATGTCTGATGCAGGCATGTGTGTGTCACTACAGTAATTGTAACATATTTGGCAATGATATCACAGGAATGCTCATTGTAAGGGGACGCAGACCACATATGGGTTTCAAATGTGTATATTCCATGTACATCTGTACAGATGACTGATATGGGCTGTATAGTGTTACATGGTGCATGTGAGATAGATGCCATTAACAGGCTCTTTAAAGTAATGTCATGGATAGGGGGTCAACAGGCCTTAATGGTATAACCTACACACGCAACAGCCACAGAGGATATGCTTCACACACTACTAGACTTGTCAGTATTGAGATTAGAACCCCTGCCTATCTAATTATTTCCACTATAGTGTTACGCTGTTATTGCACACTCCACAGAGCTTAGAGGGCTGACAAGTGTGTACAAGTACATCTAAGGTGAGTGACATCAGCAGGCCTTGTAAAGTAGGGCAATGGGATGTGTACTGGGTGGTAGATGGCTCATAATGGTATAACCCACAACCCCAGAGGATATGATTCTCACCCATACACAGGTATGATGTGATTCTCTCTCACACACACACACACACACACACACACACACACACACACACACACAGTTGCCAGTATTGAGTTTAGAGCCCTTACCCATCTAGTTTTGTGTACTACAGTGTTGCACAGTTATTACATGCACCATGGGCTTATAGGATTTAACAGTGTCTCAAGGTATGTCTAAGGTGAGTATGGCAATGGGAAATGTGCTGGGTGGGAAGGGCATCAAAAGACATTACCCTACAAATATACACTCTTGCAAACACCTTCATACACACTGACACACACACACACACACGCGCGCACACACGCGCACACACACACACACACACACACACACACACACACACACACACACACACACACACTTGCCACCACTGAGTGTAGAACACCTGCCTATCTAGCTATCTGTACTATACTGTTGCTTAGTTATTACATGCACCACAGAGCTTATAGGACTGAATGCTGTCCAAAGGTACTTCTAAGGGCACTGGCATCAGTAGGACTGCTAAAGTAGGGCAATGGGAATTATTGTGAGTGGGAAAGTCATCAAAATCCTTCGTCCTACAAACTCTTGTACATACACTTATACACACACATACACACATTTGCCAGACCTGAGAATAGAACCCCTGCTTAACCAATTATTTGGACTATACTGTTACATAGTTATTGCATACACCACTCAGCTTGTACAGCTGAGAGTTGTCTATAGGTACTTCTGTGGAGAATGACATCAGCAGGACTGCTAAAGTAGGGCACTAGGAAGTGTATTGGATGTAAATGGCCTAAAACTGTTTCATCTATGAAGAAACACACACACGCACACACACACACACACACACACACACACACACACACACACACACACACACACACACACACACACACACACACACACTTGCCAGAACTGGGATTAAAACCCCCACCTATCTAGTTATTTGCACTGCAGTGGTATACACTTACCACACGTACTACAGAGTTTAGAGGGCTGACAAGTGCCAAAAGGTGCTTCTAAGGTTAATGACACCAACAGGACTGCTAAAGTAGGGCAATGGGATGTGTACTGGGTGGAAAAGCCTTAAAAATACTTCAGCATACAAACATTTGCCAAAACTGGGAATAGAACCCCCGTCTACCTAGTCATTTGTACTATAGTGTTACACAGTTATCACACATGCTACAGAGCTTATAGGGCTAACAAGTGCACAAACGTAAGTACCTAAGGTGACTGACATCAGCCAGACTGCTAAGGCAGGGCACTGGGATGTGTTGTGGGTGGGGAAGTCCTCAAAATACTTACGAATACAAAATACACACACACACGCACACACACACACACACACACACACACACACAAACACACACACACACACACACACACACACACACACACACACACACACACACACACACACACACACAAAGGCAGGTGATGTGATATTATAACCCCCACCTCTGTACGATTACACACTGGAGCCTGCCTTCATGCCGGCACGTGTGACTGGTTATGACTGATATGCCACTGTCAGCAGCAGAACATTACTCTATGCCCTTCAGGGTATCAGTGTGTATGACTCACTCTCTGTGTATACCCCCTGTTTCTCTCTCTCTCTATCACTGTCTGTTTCTCTCTTCCACATGTCTATGTGTGTGTATGCTTGACATATTGTTATCTGTTGCCCATATATATGTGTATTGCATGCAACAGATGCAGATATATTACATATGGGCCACCTACAGCTAGCTGAGGGTAATCCTGTCTAATGGGTGGGTGTAGGAACAGTTAAGGTGTACATAGTTGTCTGTATGCAAAGACATAATGCACAATACAGTTATATAGTCCGATGTGGATTCGAACATGGCCTGTGATTCTCTAAGTGTAGGAGCATGCCCAGTATGACCTTTTTTAGTGAGTGTAGGGATCCATTCCAGAGATAGTTGTACTCTGGCCTGGGGTTTTGTGTGCTACAGCCATACCTCTTGAAAGTAAGCAGGACTTTCCTAGAGGTACTGGGTTTGTTTTAGCAGTAGATTTCTGGCATATCTGAAGTCTGCCACTGCAATGTTTTGTGTCATTACCTAGTGACAGACATCCTCAGATCATTACAGTGCTTTACCAGAGGAATATAAGATGTATGATGCACAGACCAATATTATGAGCCTGACTATATACATTCTTGCCCAAAAAGGCCAGTTGAGATGTGTGGCTTCAGCCGGTTGACTGATGAAGCTGTGTACACAGTCCAGCAACTTGGTGATATTCTGGCTATGGATCTCCTGCTTGTGTAGTATTCTTCTTACCTGAAAAATCATATCCTGGTGTGGCCATAACTCTCAACTGTACATTTTTTGGCAGATTGTCCAGGTGTTTGTCTAGAAGTTTCATCCAGTCTACATAAACTTGTGTTTTTATGGCAAGTTAGTTGCATATAATTGAAGACTGAGATTACAAAATAATGACAGACATTAATGTTTCAGACTTCATAACCTTCAGACAATTCCTGTTAATGCAAAACCCCTTATTCTGCCAACTTTCTCAGTATGTAAGGGCAATATTTACAACACATGCCTATCATTGTGCCTTTATCCCATTTTTATTTAAGACCTTCCAGATGTCTTGCTGTCACTACAATCTGTCATTATTTTCTGATCTTAGTCTTACATGATTTGCCAATGAATTGCCAGACAACCACTTTTTCATGTTATACAGACCACAATTATGATGCAAACCTCTGGACATTCTGCAATAGGTCTGTACAGTTGAGAGGTATGGTAGGCACTGTGTAGGTTACTCCAAGCTATGTACTGTCCATGTGTGGCCCCCTGTCCATGACCTGTACAGCTTTCCTGCATTAACAGCTATTGACATCTGGACAGTGTGTATAACTCCTACCATAGGTGTAGCTGACATGCAGAATAGTTGGCACTCCAGTTCTCGGAACATGGCCCTGCCAAAGACAGCACTGTACCTAGGCCACTATGACACAACAGCCAGGAGTAAGTTCTGGCCACATCCTGAGAGTACTAACCACACATATACATAGCTCATTGCCCCTGCATATTGTAGACATTCAACAAGTTATCATGTTGATTGGGACAGTCCTGGCAATGTGTACTCTGCTGCTATTTCCATGCAAACATACATGCTACTGAATTTCTATGGGAATATGAGTGTGAGGGGGCATACCTGTCAACTGTACATATTTGCACAGATTGTGATGATATTTGCTTTACTTTTGGTTCCATTTAGCATAGTATTGTTCCCTATCTTGTAGACTAGAGGCATGTCACGAAAGACCACAGGTCAGATTGTAATGGCATACATTTGAGTTTCAGACTTCTTACCCTTCAGAGCCTTACTGCAACTGCAAGACCTGCTGTGCTATCACTGTGTAAGTCTGTAGGGGGTATTTCATCATTGTCGCCATTTGTGGGCCTTTGCCAGACATTTACTTATGGCTTTCTACAGCTGACTTGCTGGGTGAGGCTGAGGGGTGAGGATGAGACCCCCACACTGACATCCATGCCTGTGACCTATGACCCCCAGTTAGTTGGCCCCACACAATATACTGCAGTGGGATTTGTCACCTTGGGTACTACTGCATAGTGTGGGGAAGCCAGTATTTGGCAAACATTTCCTGGTGTCCCACATAGCTGTCAGTTGTCTGCTGCTATCCCAGTAGGCCACCACTTTCCCTTGCATGCATGCAGCAATACAATAGTTATGGTACCAGAACATACTAATCCATTCATTTATTGTTAAGAAGACTGACTTACCTTGTGCCTGTGACAGTTGTGAGGATGGTGCTTGAGGGCTGCCTATGTCGGATGCACGCCGTACACTGCCTATACATGGTAAGGTACTGGTAGTGTGATGTGTGTAGCATCCATTTTACTGTGTATGCGAGTCAGAGAGAGGTGTCAGTCCCTGGGTCACTACAGTGTCAGTGTGTGTGCTATGCATTGCCTCTTTGCCAAGGCCAGGACATACTGTGCATGCCTCCGTCTGCCTACAGGAGCTGGCTCAGGGGATTTTTCCTCTGAGTCCTTCTGTGCTTGTGAGGACCTTAGCAATGGTGGGGGGGGGGCTGTGTGCCTCTTCCCCATGCTGTTCCTGCTGCAGCTGTTTCCACAAAATCATATTATATAGCATGGCACAGACTATGAACATGTGTGCACATATGGCTGGAGAGTACTGCAGAGCTCCACCAGATCTGTCAAGGCAGTGGAACCATGACTTGGGCATCCCAAACACGTGCTCTATAATGATCTTGGTTTGTGCATGTGCCTCATTATGATGTTCTTGAGTGTGTGTGTGTGCATTACTGATGGCTGTCATCATCCACAGCTCCAGTGCATAGCCAGCATCCCCCACCAGATGGTCATACAGGATGTCCCCCCCTGCAAATCCCTGGTAATTCTCAGGCAGTCTCCCATCCAAGTACTAACCAAGCCCAACTCTGCTTAGTTTCTAACATCAAACAGATCAGGTATACTCAAGGTAGTACAACTATCTAAGCAAACAATGACACGTAGTGTACAAGTTATTTCAACTTATTTTGTTTCAGCTTCAAAACTGGTTTTAAACTAATAGCTGAGTTAATGCCAGGTTCATAGTTTGCCTGCAACCGTAAAATCCATTCATATTCAAGTGTTTCTAGTTTGTTATTAAAATTGCCACCTGTAGAGCTTTTAGCTAATACATAAATAGCCTTAAAGTTAAATATATGATCAGAACAATAGTCGGACACATGCTTAGCAAGAGAATTAGTGCTAACTTTTCTCCTTATGTTCGACTGATGTTCTCTAATAGTTTCTTTTAGCTTCCTGATACATTTTTCTACCTAAAAACTAGTACACTTTGAACAAGTAGCCAAATTGATTATGTTACTGGTACTGCAAGTGGCAGTGCAGTTAAAGCGCTAGATCTTTCCTGTAACAGGATGGATGAACCTGTGGTTACTACATATTAGTTTGGAACAAATACAGTTGTAACAGAGAAAAGTGCCAATCTTACTATTAGATTTATGTGCAGCAATTTCCCTAACATCTTCATAACAGAGATGTTGTTTAAGTATTCTTGTATGTCAAACTAGGTTTATTACCAATAATCTGTCTCAATTCCTGTATAGCCTGTAAAATTGTCAAATTATCTGAGACAATCATTCTTACTCCATCTGTTCTTCTATTAAAGATAGTAATATACCGTATCCCTATTTGTTCATTGTTCCTACAAGGCATGGGCTCTTGGTTCACATTGCTCATAAAATAAGGTTTCACATCTCTTGTCTGTCACTAACAACTTCACATTTTAATCCTGTAACAGTCCACTGTCTTAGCCGCTATACTTAAATTTTTGTTTTATATTATCCAACTGTTACATACAGACATTAATATCTGTATTCAATCTACTGGCCCTTAACATTCGACTGCAATTTCTTTAAAAATATGATTGGCATGCAGGTATCTGTTAGCTTGTATTTCTTTTCTATATGCGCTAGTGGGCAGACAATCTTCATGTTTATAATTTTAACATCTAAAAAACAGATTTCTTGATGGAAGTAATTGAGCTTGAACTCAAGAAAGCTAGTAGCAGTATTATGTAAATAGCTGAAAAAGTCAGTCAGTACTTGCTCACCACCCTGCCAAATAAGGAAGATATCATCCACAAAGTATTAAGAAAGGAATTCACTTTGAAAAATGAGAAGTAGGTCTAAGGACATATTCAACTTCCCATTGATTAAGGGCCAGGTTAGCATATGTGTTTGTGATTGGACTACTCATTGCCACACAGGATATCTGATGATAAACTTGATTTTCAAATATGAAAACATTGCTGGTCAATACAGGTTTAAGCAACTCACATTTAGTTTCAATATTTCTTCCAGTCAAAGTACTATTGCCACATAGAAAATAATGAACTGCATCAACCTCATACTCAATCGGAATAACTGTGAACAGGGAGTTGATGTCAAGCATTACTCGAATATAGTTATTATTTTGTTTACATTGAGACCATTCATAAAGTTGAAAGATGACATTTGAATTTGGTATTTAAGTAATTGATGTTTTTTTGGAATGTTTTTTTTTTTTTTGACACAGATGAAGGGACAAATCCCAAAAGCTTTGTAAGAGTAAAAGATTTTATTGGAGTTTCTGAGTCTAGAGTGCTGTTTTGACATCCAGGGAGTATAAGATTCTGTCTCCTATATGTTCAGGTCGGGGAAAGAAAACAAACAGGCAGCTAGTCTGATTTAAAGTAAATTCAGAAACAACTTTGGTTATGAATGAAACACTTGTTCTGTCACTTTATAATTATGAAAGACTAAAAGGAGCTAAACAGACTTGAGGGCTTGCAACTCTGATAATCTTCTAGCTGAAGTCAGACAATAAGTAAAGGTGACCTCCAAGTGAGGAACTTCAGGGAAGCACTAGCTGCAGGTTCAAATGGAGGCAAGGTTAGCTTCTCCAAAACAAAAGTGAGATCCCATGAGGGAGCCACCTGCTTTCTAAGTGGTCTAAGACAAAAAAAATCACTTTCAAGACCTGCATGATGGAACAAAGGAGAATCGGGGATCTAATGGCAGACAAGTAGAAATGGCCCTGAGAAGTCTCTTGATAGATGAGTAAGAAAGACCAGATCTGAACAATTCACACAGGTAGTGAAGTACCCCCAGAGACTCTGCCATGGTTGGGTCCTGGTACTCACTACAGCATCCATTAGAAAACTTCTTCCAGTTAACTAAATTTGATTTTCTAGTACTAGTCTTTCTAGCCTTCTTTAAAATCTGTTGCATGTTCTCTCAAAAAAGGAGCCTAAATGGGATAAAAAAATGTCATCCAATCAGTCAGTTGTAGGTTCAGGATGTGGAGATGAATGAGAGATCCCTTGTCCTATGTGAGTAGGTCCACTCTGTGAGGAAGATTTTGGTAATTGCCCTTGGCCAGTTTTGAAATAGTGTCAAAAATGAGAAGAAGGGAAATCAGCATATTTGGATAAGAGACATTATTTATCTTTTTTAAATCTCTGGAGATCAGAGAAAGGGGGAGGCATGGAGGAACATTCCCATTTTATTGGCCTGATTTTTAAGTTCCTGAAATGACTGGTGAAAGAAAAAAGCTGTTTCACCCATGCATTACTTTATTCATTTCTTTTAAACTTTTAAGGACCTCTGCTGTGAAGAATACAAAGAAGAACTCTTTTTTTTTCCTTAAGGGGCCATTCACAGTCTGGGATTTGGCATTATCTGGCAAGTCCGAGATCCTAACCCAAGCATGTCTTTGGATTTCAGATTCTTTGGCAGCTGCTTGGGATACATAATCCAGTGCATCCTTGAACATTTTGTTATCTGTGATGTAGAAGAAACCAGGTTTGACATGGAAGTTTTAGAGTCCGAGGCAAGCTAGTTACAATAGAAAGGAGGCACTTGACCACATTGATCTGGCCCTGAAGGCAATGTTTGAAGAAGCATATACCTTATTCCAGTATCTGTTGAATTCCCTGCTTTCCTTTTCATTGGGGACAAAACTGGAAGAGGTCACGGGGTTGTAGGTATTATCTTTGCTCATGGAAATCACAGCAGGGTCTCCTCACTAATTCCTGAGAAGATATTTAGGAAAATCATGTACTTTGTATAGCCTTTCAGGCTTTATAGGTTCACTGGGTTGATTATTAAGTTCAGCATAAGCTGGATCAGAAGCATCGTCTAAAGCCCCAAGAAATGGAGGTACTGCAAGGGGTGTGTAAGAATATAGATTCAGGAGATTATAGTACTGTTTCTGTGCCTCTGAAATCTCTCTACCATCCCATCAGTGTTGAAATAGCATCAAAAAATGAAGTCTCTTCAATGAGTGAGTCAAAACATATTCTCTTCCAACACTAACTCATAAGGTATTGGATAAGAGAGCAGTGATGCTTAGCACAGACCTTCTTCGTCTGACTCATAAAGCAGCTCTTCTTCTGCAGAACAGGGAGACTCTTTCTTCTTAGACTAATAGAAAACTGGAATAGAGGACAGTAGATAATAGAAAACACTAAACAGATACATTGTGACAGCATGCCATTCCTCTTGAGATCCCTTCAAATTGGTTGAATATGAAGGATAGGAAGTATATTTCATTTTTTGAGATCTGTTTCTGGGTGTCCCAAGCCTAATATTATTGAAGGAGTTAGACATCTGGAGTGCAATGAGACAGTCTTCTCTTACCATGATCTAAGAGATGCTGCCCATCACTTTAGACAAAAGAAAGTGCAGTTATCCCTTTTGTAGCTGACATTTGGCATCAAGTGCTATTTGATGTGCTAGATTTTCTTCCTGTGGAGCATCACCAGATGGGTTGGGAAGGTCTGAGTGATGGTCCAAAGGCTCTGTGAACAGAGTAGGTATGTCATTTCCAGACTGGGATATAAATACAGATGGTAGTGTTCCTTTAATACCCTATTTAATGTTTTTTCTCTTCTACTTTGACTGAAGGGGGCATACAACAAAGAAGAGTTGGAGCCAAGACTTTTCATCATCTGGTCTTGAGAAAGAGTGGGAGGCTATACAGCCTCCTATGAGTTGTTTATGGGATAAATAATAAGTAAATGTCACAAGTTCATATGTTGTGACTTTCCCCAAGACAGAAAATGCAGGTCCCATGGGAGTCCTTGTATGAGATCTGCCTACCACACACTCATTTACCCTTCCAGACAGTCATAAGATATAGTACAACCAAATGTTTTACTGAAAAAATAAAGGAAGGTCCCCTGACAGGATATCATCTGCTCATAGATCCAAGATGTAAGCTGGTCACCTTCACTGAAGATGCACTATAGACAAGATGTGTGACTGAACTCTTCAATGACAAGAAACTTGTATATTTTATTACCCATACATCCTCTTTATATTGACATGCTATTATGATCCAGTGGGCCTACAGTGTATGAAGAAGGTGTCCAAAAGCTTTAGTGCATTGGCCAAAATCTGATATCCTTGGCAGGATACATCTACAAATAGCTTTACGAAAAAACAAGAAAGTCGCACCACCAAAGGCAGACCAATCAACGTAAAAAGCAGGCAAAGAAAAATGTCTGCCACCAAAGCTGATGCAGATTAAAACAAAGCAAAACTTTATTAAAATAATTAATTAAAACTCTGACTTGGAATGAACCTGGATAAGCATTTTTGGTGTAAACCTTTTTCAAATCCTTAATAGCCAGACATAAAACAACATCAGAGAGCCAATTGCAACTGAACAAGTAACTTCCAATCAAGTACTGCAAATCATACACACCCATTAGGGGAGTTGTTATCTCATCTCCTTCTTTTTAAGCCTTTTCCTTTTAGTATAGGCTTTAAAGGGACTACTCCATTTAGTCCCGGTGATAAATCAGCTCGTAAGTTCATGATCCATTTGGCTTCTTCAGTTTCAAGTTTGATTAGATAAGTCACCACCTCGTGGTGTTTCATAAACTCGAGACAAAGCCATAAATTTAAAAGAATGTTCTTTATTTGTGCTTAAGTGGCTATATAAAGCATTCATTTCCACTTTATTTCTGATATCTGATTGATGTCGAAGAATGCGTTCTTTAAACATCCTATTGGTTTTGACTACGTAGTAGGCTGAACATAATATACATGTTGCTATGTATAGAATGTTTTTACTTGTACAAATTGCATAACCATAATTAAAGAAATTCTTCCCTGTAGTAGGATGCACAAATGTATTGGTAGTATTGATGAAGGGGCATGCCTTGCAGAATCCACATCTAAAAGTGCCTGTTTTTCTATGCTGCTGAGTATTCATGCTCATTCCATCATTAGTATTGGCTTAATTATAATAACATAATAGTCTTTTTAGATTCGTTTTATTTTTGAATGAAAAACACGGATTGTCTCCAGCTATTTCTCTGATTTTACTGTTTGAGGTTAAAATCAACCAATATTTCCTGATAGTTTGACAAATAGAGTTATCAGTGCTATATGTAAGTAAACACTTCAAATTGTTCTTCCCACTGGCTAAACAATTCTGTGTATCTGTGCTAACTTGTGCTGAATAATAAGGCTGTCCTTTTTGAGATTGTACAGCCATTGCTTCTTCAGGATTAATTTCTATAGCTTTCCTGTTATAGCCTATCTTCATGAAATTATCAATAAGCTTTTTCTGTTCATCCAGAAAATCCTCATCTTTGGTGCACAGCTTAGATATTCTAGTAACTTGGTTGTTGACTATATTTCGAAAAGTATGTCTGGGGTGCATACTAGATTTGTGCAGCATATGATTACGCCAAATAGCTTTATGTTATTGTAACAGTGATCTAATAATTAACATTTATTATTCTTTTCAGATACATCTGATCAAAATAATTACTCAAATGATGCGAGTGCTGAAACAGAGGGACATTGTATCTGGGCAGACATATTCTGCTAACCTTAGATTTTTTATGGACATCCTTATTTTGATGGTTAGGGAGTCTGATGATCTCTCCTTGCTGAAGCAATGCAATCTCCTTCTACTGCTGAATGTCAGTCGGTGCTGGGACACACAACAGCAGGATGGCTGGACTGTGGGGTGAGCTGCATCTCAGCGGTTCATTAATGCCTACTCAAGTCAAGCCATATCATGCCTGGGAAGTATTACTGAGCTAGGATTTGTTAGCAGTGGAATTCCTTGACTTCTTCAGATGTTTCCCGTTATCAGTTGTGGACTTTAACTACATGCAGTCGAGGTTATTTTCATGGGTGTAACAATTTTGTGTGTCAAAAACAGGGGCTTTCTCTTCTTCTCTTTCTGCATGTATATCCTTAGGCCTTTGGAATGTGTTATAGCTACTGATGCAATGCAAAGATTTTTACTATGGAAAACAGTGGTTTTACATTTCGGGTTTTCAAGCAAAGAGTGACTGGATGTATTATGCAACAATATTGCATAGCTGCTGCTGAATGCTTTCTTTGCTGCAGTTGCCTGCTAATTTATTTCTTTAACTTGTAAAGCCATTAAGAGCTTTTCTAATTGTTACAGGTAGGTCTATAATACACGTTCGATGATTCTGGAGGAAAGACATTTGACAACGATGCATACCCATTATGGTATTTGAATTGCTAACAGGTATGTTACAGTTTTATTCAAGGTTCTCTGTTTTGCTGTTGCTGTTTGTACTATTCATATTTTTAAATACCTCTCCACTGCTGTGATTTTTGCAGAATGTCCTGATTTTTTTGTATCGTATTTTTAATATGTTTTGATAATATTGTGGTTTTCTGGCACTGTTTGTACTATTCATATTTTTAAATACCTCTCCACTCCTGTGATTTTTGCAGAATGTCCTGATTTTTTTGCATCGTATTTTTAATCTGTTTTGATAACATTTTGGTTTTCTGGCACATCGTTGAGGATTGCAGTCACTTAATAATGATAGGCATTTGAGTTAAAGATTTCATATCCTTCAGAAAATGCACTTAAAAGCAAAACCTGTTATTCTATCAACTCTTTAAGTTTATAAGAGCAATATTTAAAATGTGTCCCTGATTTTGGGCTCTCATTATTTTTGGCTTCATCCAAATTTCTTGCAATTAGAGGTTAAAAGGTATGCACCATATTAATTGCAACTGTGAATGTACATGGTCTGTTTTGAGCTTTAGTTAAGGGGAGTTTCTTCCAGTTCCCAGTCTTCATGAATAAGCACTAGATTTTGCCTTATTTATTTTTTTCTTATGAGTTTTCCTGTGGGTAATATATATGACAATCTGGTAACATAGTAGCACTTGCTCAGCCTTGTCTAACACAGGAACACATGACTGAATATTCATTCAGTTTAATCTACTGGACATGCAGCAGTTCACTTTCCTTTCATTGATTTTTTTTTGTCTTGCACTGTAGGACCTGAGAGCACAGCTGGTGCTGCTGTTTGCTATCAGACCACGTTGACTGCTGGTGGAGCAACAAAATGGTGAGTTTGGTATGTCACTCTTTGAAGTGTACTAGTTTGTTGAGGAAATCAGCCACACATGAAAGTAGATTGCAAGTGCTGATTCTTATTCAGAGTACAGCTTGTTTCCCTTGATTATTGTATTGGTGGCTTAAACATTTTTCTTTTGTTTGGTTAGGGGTGACTTCCATCTTTTTTTACAGCTTTTTTCTTCTTTGTTTTCAAAATTGTGGGTTGAAACATGACATATGAAACAGGTGCTACAGTTCTTAATTATTTTGCCATCAGTACTTTTGTTTATGGATTTTTGATTTCCGCCTTTCCTTGATCCTTCCTTCATATGGCTTTTATGTGGGATGAGTGGCCACTGTCATTGGTCATATGGTCTTTTGGAGTAAGAGGCATTACCTCAATGGGCTACAGTTCTTTTATGGTTAAAAGGTATAAGTGTATGAGTTGTTTTTTTGTGTACTTTATTGTAAGAGCTTTCTAGCAGGTAGTTTGGTATTTCTGTAATTTAGAGGAAGTGTTAAGTAAGTTTTATGGTCTTACTATAGTCAACATAATCATGTTGAAGCCAAGTGGGTCAGTACATAAACCATCATGAATTCTAAAACTATATAATGGAATATCAGCGGGATATGGAATCCTTTTTACAAAGTTCATATAGTTATCCATCGTAAATTGTTACATCCCCAAATAGTCTGCATATAGGTAAGTCATTTAAATATGGCAGATAATATGAATTTTACAGGATGGGAACCAGTCAATTGTACTCTTTCATGCTTGCATACATTAAAGGAGGGATGCTTCTATGATCTGTAATATGTCAGTATTTCTAATGGCAAGAGATAACAATACAAGATAAGGATGGACTTTATGCCACCTGCAGCAATTAGAAAGACCCCAAAAGTATCTCACCAAGAGGATCAAGGGTCTCAAACAGATGCCATATGCTGCTCGGTTAAAAAAACTCCAGCTCTACTCAGTTGCATACCGCCTACTTTGAGGCGATCTATGCCTGACATACAAAGCTATGTCAAATCCAGAATTAATGGACATGCTCCACCTCAGTAAATCTAAATCCCTTAGAGCCACACGCACGAGGGACTTGAACCTCAGCACAGAAATAAATAGAACTTGCTGGAGGGACAGGTTCATAACCCAGAGGCTCCCTTCGCTCTGGAATAGAATTCCAGTTCATGTGAGGCAGAGCACCTCACTGAATCTCTTCAAGAAGAATCTCGATAAGTGGATGGGGGATCGTAGGTTTGTCCCAGGGATTACTCCCGTGTCACTATTAGACAGAGGCACAGTAAACTAAACCTTAAAAAGGGCACAGTATACTCAAATCAACGGGTGGCGTAAGCCATACAGAATCGGGCTAGGCTTATAATTGCCCCAGGGCAGATAGCCTAGTATGAACCTATGAACCTATGAACCTATGCATCTCAAGGAGTGGCTTAAGTTGGTATGCGAGGACCTCATTTTTACTTTCACTTTCTCTTTCTGCTGCCTTTACCTTAACTTCCAAAACTTTAAGGTACAAGTGTCATTTGCCAGCATCACTGGATTAATGGCGGGGATTTTAGTACTGGTGGTGAACGTCAATAATCATTCTACTTAAAATAACATTAGTGATTCCACTATAAGTTGATTAATGCCTTTAAGAAAGTTTTTATCATTGTATGTGGGAATTTATGCTTGATTGACATTGGCTCATTCGACAACTGCAATAGTGTTGTTGACGTCCTATTCAGTCATTCAGAACAACATATCTAGGACTGACAGGATGTATTTGTTGGGTGATTTAAAGACTATTAGCCACTCCTTGAGGTAACTGTGCCTCCCGTAATCTGACCACCACCCCTTAATGACAAGATCCTTACCCACATTTCAGCTTGCATGTTCTCCAGACCTGAGGTAGTTGTATTCCTTCACGAGGTCACTAGGCTTTATCAGAGGCTTGACAAAACTATTTAGAATTTCTAGTCTATGCATGTGGTGGATGTGTATCCAACACATATAATCTGAGATGTGTTTAATTGCTCCCTGAAAGCTTTATAATGTATTTTCTTTGTCCTGCTGCTGAGAACTGTCAAGCTGCTACCACCTCAGAGCATCCATTTGTTTATTTTATGAAGTAAGAGCACAGATGGGGCAGATAATGCAGGGCAGCAGAGGTGGTGCTGCCAGTTTGGCTCCCAGATGTGCTGAGCAATGGTGCTGGAGCAGGTGGAGGGGGGCAGGTGGATCCTGTGGGTCAGGCCTATCCTACAGTGGTGTGTAGCATTTAGTGATATAGTACACATAGATGACGTGGACACATTTCATTGACACATAAATAAATAAATAAAGTAAAAAAGGGAAGATAAGGGATGTGGTAAGGGGAAAAAAGACATAAGATTAATACCTTCATATGTGACATACAATCCATTGATACAAATAATTGACAAGACTACCAACTTCTAGCAGATGTGCACTATACTACAGTTTGCAGCAAGTACTCCTTGACAGGTGCATATAGTCCACATATGTGTGTTCCAGTTATACAGATTATGCTTTACAGCATGGCATTTATGCCACTGGTATAGAAGTTTTAATTTAATTTAAATATAAATTGCAGAAATAACAGTATTGTATAGTTGGGAAGTGTGGCATTTGAACCCACAACTCTTGACTAAAGTGTAATATTGTACTCTTTGTTTGTGCTACAGACTAATGTATGAATACTTGCTTTTATAGTTGAGATATGCATGCTCAATTTGATACAGCTCTATAAAATACCAAAAAAAGCTATCTTTAAATGTTAATGCTAAAATAACACCACTATTCTGCTGCATACATACAGCATACTTCCCCCATCCTCTCCAATCTAGCCCTATGGGTTCAGACAGTTACCTCATTATCACATGCAGCTATGGAAAAAGCAGCATGGATTAGAATACCATTATGAATACCAGCCTGGCCTATATTCAGCTTTTAAGTCTTACAAGTACCCTGTAGGTGATACTTACATAGGTATAGGGTGTCTGCAGTCCTAAATTCCCCAGTCCAATGGTCGAGGGTATCCCTCTTCCTCCTCCTAAGGTCATTGTAGTGATGCCTACATTGTTAATGGGTGTGGGAGATACTGGTGGCAATGATTACAGCCCAGGCTAAACTATCCCAAGCTTCCAACTTATATGGGGAGCAAGAATAGTACACCTGCAGACGGCTGGCCCTATGGTTCTTAATTACAAGTCCAATAAAAATCTTGGACTACAGGACACTCCATCTCTGTGCCCTAAACCTGACACCTTCCCCACAAACACCTGCCATGTCTGCCATGGATCTAGACCAATGGAGAATGATGCTTTCCCACTAATTTCATTCATCGTGTTTACTAGGTGTGCACACACTGTTTTAAACTGTTGCACACTGCTTGCGATCGAGCAAACATGGTGCTTGGCAGTGTGCACCTCCAAGGACCATGTTTGCTTGATGGTAAGGGGAGCACAACAGTGGCAAATAGTGAGGGATTACATAATTGCAGTTGCAATTTCAAGGTTATTGGATGTACAGGCAGTTGTGTATGTGTGTCAGACAAATGTGAAGGCCATGGCAGTCCAGAGAACAGAAATATACTTATAGGAGTATAGTACACAATATACCCCCAGTCACAGATTTGAAATTAGTGCCTCAGCCATCATACATAACAATTAATATCAGCTACACCATGTCAAGTGTTATAAGTGAGAGCGACTATAATGGGAAGTGGAAAAACAGTAAAAGTCTATGGAATATGCTGCATTCAAATCCAGGACCAAGTGTATGGCAGTCCTACACTTACACATGTTGCTACAAAAAGGTTGCAAAAACACTTGTCTATGTTGCAATGTCACAACACTAAAACAAAGGTTGAACGCCCTGTACTATAACCCAGGGCCATCTGTACTCCAGCCCTATACTTAACACTTACTGCCACAGGACTAGTTACATGACATTCCCTGTTTTACTAATCATTCTTAAGGTCTCACTGTTAACTGCAGTGCAGCATCACTTATCTAGTTTGCACGATGCCCAGTAGTATTAATTGAATGCATCTGGTTTCTATTTTTGGCTGTCTGGCTCCTGTCTGGCCAGTTGTCCAGTTTGTGCAGTGCTGTGCTTCATGCAAATGAGATAAGCACAGCCAAATCTGACATTCAGTTGTCTCTGTCTCCCATGCTTGTACTAAGCAGCACATTGTGCAAACATTGGCCAATTAAAAAAAAAAAAAAAAAAAAAAGGGAAAAAGGGAGAGGTAGTTGAAATGAGGAAAAGCAGCCTATGACATACACACCAGAAAATGTTAGTACACATGAGATATTACTGCATAGGTCTGGATTTGAGCTCTCACTCCAATGCACCTTCATAACACAGGATGGGTGACTTATCCATCCTTGCCACACAAACAGGTTTGCAACAAGGAACTTAACTCAATATGCATACAACCAACTGCAACAGCATTTACAGTAATATCAAATCATACAAGTATCATTTGTACATTTAGTAGTTTTGGATGTAGTGCACCTAGTGATCACATAACCTGTCATGATTATTTCTTGCAAACATCGCTTGCAAATATACAGCTCTGTCTTACATTTCTGTATTTGTTGCCCATTCTTCATGTATCTGAGCAGTAATCTGAGGCATTCAGTGTGTAAGCAATTCTATATCATTGGCCTTAAAATGTGTGAGGATATTAAGTGGGAATAATATCATATGCAATTGGCCAAAAATGAAGGGCTGGTTGGATGTGAAGGAACACGACTTGTGACATGTGTGCTGCTTACTTACATTTCCATCCTTGCATCTAACACTTTGTAGATCTAACCTGACACATAAAGTAGAAGAAAGGCAGTCTGCAGTGCTGCTGTGTTTTCCTTCTCCCAACTACTAATCAGTCACAGTTGCAATCCATTAAAACCAAACACTGAGGGAGTGCATGCACTATGTTTACATCCCTATACAGATCCAATTTTTTGGGATTCAGCAATTCTAATGAGTTCACACCTCATTTATATCTTCAACATGCCGACAGCCCTCAAACTATACCATATAAAAAGGCAACATTGTAGCTAGGCGAACAGAGGGTGAGGAGACTTCTTTATGTGGTGAAGAGTGAAGATACTCTATTACTTTGGGATATATCCACACAGAGGAGTACTGAACTTCAGAAGATATGCTTCCATTTGCTCATGCTTCATATGCTGGAATGTATTTATGAAAAATCTGAAATGACAGATTTTACACTTTTATCTGTATGCATTAGTTAGAAGTATACTGATGGCATGGGCATGTGTGTCAAGCCATTTCAGAGGTATACATGATTGCCCATACATGAAAATGGAATGTGTTATGGTAAATATGTACAAATGTTTCAGGGACAGTTATTTTGATAGCACTTTTAGCATTTCAAGGATAGTTAGTTAGCAAAATTTGTTATTTTCCTGTTCTTTTTTTTTTGGGGGGGGGGGGCTGAGTTACTGTTATGGCACAAACAAGGATAGACTGTTCTTTTGCGGGTGGGTAGATCAAAGGTGAGTTACTGTTATAGAACAAATATTGATAGACTTTCATTTGTGGGTGAGGGAAGCGAAGGTGAACTATTGTTATGGCACAGAGAATGACATGTTGCTCTTGTTACTCTCCTTGTTCAGCATCCTGCCTGTTGTTAGTATTTCACATCTCTAGACTGTTTTGTGTTTCTCCAGTGGGTAATACTGACTGGCTGCCTGTACTGTTTTATCTGGAAAAAGTTATTTTGTAATTATGTGATATTTATGTATATTATCCTTCTGTTGTCTTTTAGGACACCTGTGAGTATGTCACCCAGGCATGTCAATCCATGGAGATCCCCCCTTCACTGATGCTGAGAACCAGGGGATTGTCGATGGCTTCAGGTAACATGGTGCTTTTCTGCTGGATAGGGAATGGGGAGATATAGTACATAGGATGCAAATACGTCAGCAGACAGTAGATGATGTCAATGCTGTGGGTGACCATGGCAGGACATATGAGCAGGAGTGCCACAGAGCCACTGACATGATCACATCTGCATAGATTAGAGCAACTTCAATGGGCCATGAACAGATGATTACCAGAGGATGGCCAGCTAGGGAACCACCACTAACCCCCAGTAAAGAGTTCCTGGCCAATAGAGATTCAGACAGCTCCCAGGAGAATGCAGTACGGCATGTCCTGTATGTTGGAGCAGCAGTTTCTGAGACAGCAAGCACATCCTAGCAGCAGCTTCCAGGTAAGCTTTGGTATCTGAACTGTTGAATACTGTTATATAGTAAAACAATTGAAATCGATAAGTTAATTCTGTCTCGCATCTTTTTTTTGGGGATTGAAGATTGCTATAATTAGAAGCTTAGGTTAGAGTTGTCACCTACGTTCTTGTTAAAATTATAGTTAATGGACATATAAAGGTGTAAATGCATTACCCCCTGTGTTACTGTTAATTGTGATGATGTTGCCCTTACCTCTTGATTAACTTCTTCCAGGACCATCTGAACTACAGAGGAGTATCTCATCTGCAGATAGCAAGGAAAACATTTTTAATTCAGTACTGCTGAGCAATTTAAAGAAATATTGTAGTGTGTGATGTTGATCACAGGCCTATTGTGTGTATTGCTGTAATGCCTGTAATAGTGGCAGCACTATTAGCTTGTTAGCATATATTGCACTATAGTAATGCAGGTATTAATTTATTCCTGTGTTTCTTGCATTTTATCACAGGTGATCATGACAGTGGGAGTGTGGACCCTGTGCCACCTGATGTCAGTATAACAGCAGACTCTAATGATGCTGGTAGCCAAACTCAGGCAAAGTAAGGGGGTACAGAGGTTGAATCTGACACTGAGTTTGACATACAGCCATCCCCTGCATTTCCATCAGATACAGCCAGCAGGCCTATGCCTACCCATTCCAGTGAGCCCACCGATATTGGACAGGTGGAGGGCGAGGACATTGATCAGGGAAGTGTGGCTACTGTGGCTTCGGTACCTGTTGACACTGGCTATTTCCAAAGTGTGGGTGACGTGCCATGCAGGAGGATTGATAGGGTTGCTCAGAAGAGGCCTGCTGTCCCTCCCCCACCTGTTGCAGGTGTCTTTTCCCGTGTCACTCGGTGTATGCTTAGGGCCATCATGGAGGCACAAGCATGTTCCCATAGGTGCTCCAGACAAATGCTCAGGGTTATGCATGTGGCATAGTCTGACATGTGTGACTGCCTGCACCATATTGCCAATTCACTGGATCAGCTAATGACATATTAGAACACGGAGTGTCTGTAATAAACTGATGGGTGTCTGTCATGGAATGAGCAGTGCCTGTGATGGAACATCTGCTGGGAGGGAAACAGCATCCTCTTTGACATAGGTCTGCCACATCATCTGCTGTCAGCCAACATGGCCGTGGCCAATCATGCTCCCATAGAGGTAGAACTTCCACAGCTCTGTCAGTGAGTATGATCTTCAAACCCAGATGTCATGGGGTCATGGTCCTGGGCATCCCTGTGAAGTGAACTTGTCCAGCAGACATCAGTCACATTCAGGTAGCAGTCCTGCATTTGACCATGTGTGTGGACGTGCCAGTGCAACTCCTGGCAGAGCTAGTTCTCATGGTTGCGAATGACAGCGATGAACTGCCACTTCTACCATGCACAGCTCACAACTGTCTAACATACCAAGACGTAGAGCAAGAACAGAGCTTGGCTGTGCTCATGAAGATACTAACACACCAGTTTCACCTGGAGGACCCCTACAGACACACACATCAGTTAATCATTTTGTTTAACTGGCCATTTGTAAGTTTATCCACATGGCTGCCTTCTTCTCTTTCTTATTCACACATACTCACTGACCTTTTGTGTCAGCCTAGGCACCCCCCCCCCCCCACACACACACACACACACACAACACCCTGTGCAAGTGATGCTAACTGTACCATACACCTGTTTTCTTTCTTTTGGATTCAGGGATACAAAAGCTTTGTGCCTGATGCTCGGGGTGCACAGCTAACTTAGTGCTTAGTATGTCTGCATTTGTGGTGTTGAATTGGTAGTTGTACCTTTGACTTATATTGGCCTTGGAAAGTTAGACAATTGATAGCATCAAAACACCTCAACTTTATAGTGAATGATCTTATGAGGGTTGAGAATTCAAGAACTGCAATGTGTATCATTACTTTCTAACTTCTCTCTTTAATCATTTTCCAGTACAAACATATGGTGCAACTGAGGGCTTGCAGTGATCATCAGTACTTTTGAGAGTACTGTGTGTAAATCTTTGACGCCTGAGGCCTACTATTTAGCAATCAACACTTATAAGCCAAATAAGTCTCTGCTGTCACATGTTAAGGTAAGTTCTGTACAGATCTCCCAACTTTTACTAGCTTACCGAACCAATTCATGAAATGCAAGGATGTGCCACACAGCCATATTATTGAACAATAAACTCCAGGTTTAGGACTTGCCCTATAAATGCAGCATTTGACACAGTTTCAGTTCAGGGCTGACTCTGTCTGATGCAAGCAGTACACAGCTAATACATGAGGAGGTAAAGGTCATGTGAGTTGCCTGACATCAGTATTACAATACGTATGTGAGTACACGGAATGTTTTAGTCTGCTAGATGGTGAGTGAGTGTGCTATGCATTGTCTCTTAGCCAATGCAAGGGCATACTGAGCACACCTATGTCTGCCTACACCCACAGTAGCTGGTGGTTCCCTCTGTGACTCTTCATCTGCCTGTGGCTGTGTTGACCTTGGCATTGATGGTGGGATGTGTGCTCTATCCCCTTGCTGATCCTGCCAAAGCTGTTTTCTTAAGATTATGTTGTGTAGCATGGCACATACTATGAATATTTCTATAAATGCCTGTGGATTGTACTGCAGGGATCCGCCAGATGTATCAAGGCACTGGAACTGTGACTTTGGCAGCTCAAAAACATGGTCTATAATATTTCTTGTTTGATTATGTGCCTCATTATGGTGCTCCTGTGTGGGTGTGTTTGCATTTCTGATGGATATCATCATCCACAGCTCCAGTGCATAACCTGCATTCCCAGTAGATTACCCTGTGGGATATCCAAGCAAACATATGGTACAGTTGGGAGGTGTGCTAGATATGTGAGTCATGGTAACTGTTAGGGTTGCCAGCACACATGTTCAAGATGATTCCCTTGGCATTACACATAACTTGGCAGCTGATAGAGTGGTAGCCATTTCTGTTAATGTAGACCCTGTGTACCATTACTTTCTAACTTCTCTCTTTAATGATTTCCAGTACAAACATATGGTGTTAAAGTGAAGGCATGCAGTGACCGTCAGTAGTTTGGAGAATACCCACTGTTCTGAATGACACAGGGGTAAGGGATGCTTTTATTAGCAGTATAATGACTCTATCACATTCTGTCTCTTTGTACTACAGTCAATAATGGCAGGTCTAGGCAGTGAGTAAAGGAAGAAGGACTCAGAAAAATGTCCACTTTTGCCTGTATTGTTTCTGTAAGTTATCAAGATCTTGGCACAATAGATAGGAAAGAGGCTACAGGAGGTGAGGTGCTGGAGAGAAAGAAGGTAACATAATTGAAAGTCTAAGCCTGTTCACAGATAATAGTATGTTGTTTTTATAGGATGTGGAGGCCAGTTTGCTAGGCACTCTAGAGGAATTCTTTCAGTTTGTTACTCAGTCTGGCTTAGAATATTATTGACAGCAGTGAGACATTATTTTGGTAGGGTGGTTAGGCTACACAATATCTGGGTCTTTTCATAGAGATGAGGGATGTATGAAGTACTTGGAGCTGAAGGTCTATTCCAGTTAGGAGGAAACTGTGACTGCAAGCTGAGATGATCTAAGACATAATGTAGGCCTGTCATTAGACAGATACTTTGCAAGGATGTATCAGATTTCTAAGACAATAGATCCTGTTAGAATGTTTTTTTTTTTGTCTCATGTTTTACATAATGATAAGCATACTCCTATCAGCCAAGGGTGGGAAATGGAAGATTTAAGAACCTTCGGTTATCTCATTGAAGCCTATAGAGCCTTTTTTGTATTTGTACAATTAATACCCATAGTTCATTCTGGTGTACAGACCTTTTTTTGGGTCTGGCTTCTTTAACTAAGTAGCATACCAGCTAAAAATAGACAATATTGGAAAGGGCAAAGAATAATTAACAAAATGGTATAAGATTGTTAATGTAGGATGCTCTACAGTAGAGGAAGAGAAATTAATGACATTTTCCCACTTATTATTCATAATTTTTATATTTATTTTCATATTTTCATAACTGAGAGACATACGTGCTATTGAGGGATATAGTGTAAAATGCTATGGTGGGAAACAGGAAAATCCATTGTCAATGTCCATTTATATCACAATATACTGGATTTACTGGAGGTTTTTTTGTTAGTAATTATGGCAATAAGTGATATTTCCATATGTACTTAATACTTCAAAAAACAAGTGAATTGCAAACTATTGAAACTTTAGATATTGTTGAAGAAAGCTGTCACTGATAGTTGTACTGTATGTTGCACATCTTGATAGATATTCAGTGTTATTTATATTGCTAATTATACAATCAGGCATGTGTTTTCAAATTGCTGTAAGTATCTCAATAAACATGCATCCAGGTAGGAATTTCATGTCAAAGCTTATGTGTCGTGAACAAAAGTGTTCTAATAAAATATGTCTAGATTATATTATTTACAAGATATGAGGATTTGTTTATGAAAGCTTAGCAAAAAATATAACTCTGGGTTTGTGTACATTATAATATATTATAGCATTTATGGGAAGACTATGAATGCACTGACAGTTATTGCTGAAAAGTATTCTTCTTGCTGATAACACTGCTATTTGTACAGTTTTGATATCTTTTATAGTTCACAAAATACTTAAGTTTTTTTATCTTATGCTTTTAGGTTGATTTTTTTAGAAAATGCTCTGGAATGCAAGGATGTGCGTAGGCTGCTCGAGCTGTAACATTCCACACCACACAGGGGTTAATGAGTTATACAGAAGTTTGTCTGCAGAGGGACGGGGAAGTGTACTGATAAGGAAAAAAGAATGGCTCAAAAGGACAAAAAGGGTCTGGGGTGTGGTGAGTTTTGTTGCATATATGGTAGTAAGCCTAGTTAATCTGAAGCAAGTGCCAGGGAGCATATTACCAAAGTGGACCTGGTGGAAGAAAAATATGTGGGACATAAGTCCATGTGGGGGTGAATAACTTGGAGCAAAACTAGATAAGTAGCAGAGCACTGGAGATGTGAGTTGATTGTATGCCCTGTATTTAAATCTATATTTGGAGATATATGGGACCATTAGGATGAAGGAAGGCTTGATAGGGAATCTTCACTGCAGTCATGTAGTAAATGGATAATCAAGCAGGGAGCAAACCTGACAGGAAATGAAGAGAGTATAACAGGATGGAAATCATTGAGGTTCAAATGGAAAGATGAAGTCAGCAAGAAAAGGAGAGTTGTATTGCTGGAACTGAATTCATCCTCCTGTCTTGGGGAATACCGTCACATGGTGGACCCTGTTTTCACAAAAATCTTACCAAGATGACACTGATATACAGACTGTATTTTACATACCATGGAGAAATGTAGGTTAAAAAAAAAAAAAAAAAAAAAAAGATGTCTGGGTGCAGAGGTTCCAGGATAAAAAGTGCCCAATCTTGCTGTATGCTCTGGTGCCAGTACTGGAAAAAAAAAACGTGTAGGATCCTCAGGACAGAGACACATTCCTACCAGAGGGTGAGGCTAGGATGAGGGGGAAGATGGACTCCTGTCATAGGAGGAAAAAGTAGTCCATATAAACACATAATCTGTCAGGACAAAAAAAGAGGCATAGGGATGACAAATTAGACAACTGAATATAAGGAAGAAATAATGTTTTCTTACTATTAAGTAAAATGCCCAGAGCTACCAGATAGAGGGTATTCAAAAAAGTATAAGAGAAATTAGAGGAAAGAAAAGTACTATTCAAGAAAAACTGTCAACAGTTACACATACAATGTGTTCTTTGATAGAACAAATTGACAAAAAAAAAATATATATATATATATATAGAGAGAGAGAGAGAGAGAAAAGAAACATTACTCTGCCAGGAAAAAGAAAACACAGAGAAGGTAAGAAAGGGTAAAGAAAAAAACAGAGCTATTTAAGAGGTATAAAAATGAAACATTGAGACAGGAAAAAAAAGAGATTTGATATGGTGTCATATATAAGCAATGGAGAAAGGCAAACTACTCAAAACAAAAATGCAGCTCCAAATATATTTGAAGAGAAATACAGGCAAAGGCACTCAGATGTGGAAAGTTTTACCATACAAAAAATAAAATAACAAAGGAGAAATGTAGAAAATATGATTAGTAATGTAGAAGTTAAACAAACAGAAACTGAAGGTATAGATTATCTGCGAAGTAAAGGATTTAGTGTGGTGACTCCAACACAGGCAGTGTTGTGATATGATGGAACAATGGGTCCCCAGATTAAGGAGCATGAGGTATCAGAAAAAAGATATGACACTTGACGATGCTCTGGAGCCTTCTGTAGGAGACAAGTACACAAGTCCAACTGAAGTTGCACAGGAAAGGAAGAAGCAAGGAACAGTGGCAAGCAGGTAATGTTGCAGAATGATAGGCCAATGGGTCTCTCCATGAAGGATGCATCTGAAGAAGATATGTCACAGGAATATGTTTCAGAACTTTCTGTAGAAAACTCGAAGGAAAGACAGTGCAAAGAAGATGCTCTCAGTCCAGAAGAAAATGATCTAAGGTTAGACCTGCTTGCTTTAATAGAAGTGAGCAGATATATCAAATTAACCCATTCCCTTCCCTAACAAAACATACAGTAAGAGCCTGCTGTCATGGATGGGCAGTTTCCCATCATCTATCTGGCCAGCCTGATAGAAATGGGCATCCTGAGTCAATGAAGGAATTGTCTCATGTATACTGACAACCACTTACTCCTGAAACAAATATTTTATCTTAGAGATGTAGTCACACTATGAAATGTGAGGAAAGACTCTCACATAAAGACAAATCGAATGCCAAACAGGTTGTCAGCACACACACACACTGCTCATGCTAAATAAGGACATGACACATAAACTCACATATGTAGAAGTACTTACTAGTAACTTACAAAAAGCTCGGAGTCATCCCAAAAGAAACCACTTAAACACATCACTATGCAGAAAACAACCACAGCACATAGTCAATAAGGCATAACACAACAAAACCTAATCTACTGGTCATACGTGACTCCATTATGAGATACATGAATTTTCCCCTTCACCAGGCTGGATAAGGAGTGGGTTGCAGTTAACTGCCTGTCAAGTGCCAGGATCTGTCAAGTCACTCAAGCACTCGAGTCAATCAACCACAAGTACTGGTATGACTCTGTCATAGTCCATGTTGGGGTAAATAACTTGAGTTGTACCTTTCTGGACTATATGAAGAGAGGCATGACTGAGCTCTCAGATTATGTGTCACAGGCAGGTATAAGCCTGGCCTTAAGCAGCATTCTATCTTCTCCAAGGATGATGCCACAACACAAACACAAAATGACTGACTTTGACCATTTGCTTAGCTTCTGTTGTCAAGTCCAAGGGGATCCAATATCTGTCAGCCTGGAAATACATGGTTGATAGGCCATGATGCTTTGCTAGAGATGGTCTGCACCTGTCTCTTCTAGGCTTTTGGATACTGGAAAAGGAATTAGCCACCCCTATTGTGCATTTTTTTTTAGGCAGTCTCAAAATAATCAACCTCCCAACATAAAAAAATCCCCTGTAGATAAACTCAAGGTACTGCTGCTTAATGCTAGGAGTATAAACAAGAAACTGCATTCCCTGGACACACTCCTTACTTTAGAAGAAACTGATGTCTTTGCAGTCACTGAGATACTGTTCAAAGGCATGAAAAGCGCCCCAGTCATGCAGGGCTGCAATGCCTTCCAAACATTCAGACCACAAATTGAGCATGAAAGAACCAAAGGAGGAGGTGTATCTATCTTCATTAAAGATGAGTATACCTTTAGATCGGTAAAACAGTATGACTCTCGAGCTATATGTCCAATTAACTATAGACAAAGCCCCCTACTACATCATAGCTAGCTATAGGTCCCCCACCTTTAAACAGGAAAAGTATACTGCTTATCTGGACTTACTGAAGTCACTTGCCATACAGCCCAGCACCTTACTCTTGGATGGTTTTAATTATCCTACCATCGACTGGGAAACATACATGATCACAAACATGCTGGCTCAAAGGTTCTTGGACTTTGTCAATGCAAATGCTCTGGAACAGCTAGTCAGCACATCCACAAGAGGTTCTGGACATAGTACTCATTAACACAGGAGAGCATTGCACCCCTCCCCATGTGATGTCCTTCCTGGTAAGATCGGACTATAAATCAGTCTTATTTGAAGTAACTATAAGACTAGATACCCCATCAAGCTTGAAAACTCTTAAGAACTTTTCAGAGACAAATTGCCTCCTACTAAGTGATGGTATAAGAAGTTTCAAAGCCCCTCAGATGCAAATAACATGGACTCCTATGCAGAGGTGTACACCAATGACTGTATAACCACTTAAGCAGTTATATAGAATCACCTGTACGTGACCGGGATAAAACCAGGTCTTGCAGAAAAAACAAGCCACCCTGGTGGACCCCTAGTACAAACAGGCTATACAACAACAGAAAGAAATTAATGTCCAAGAACAAGAGGGAACTGGCTCAGCAGAGGAAGAAATCCCTCTTTAGCTTAAATAAGCAAGTTAGAGATCTTGTCACATCCGCCAAAGCTAATTACAAAGTAAAATTAGCCTTCCTATCTATGGATAATCACAAAGCATTCTTTAACTATGTCAGAAATCTAAAAGGGAATACCCAGCTATGCAGTGAATTGGTTGTGGATGGCACCACCCATACTCAGCTGGAGACAATAGCAAACTGCTAGCTGACAGATGTTGTCTGTCCCCTCCAGTCATCTCCCTAAGTATACTTTGCCACCATTTCTCAGCCTTTTATCTCAAAAGATCAGGTCATCTCAGCACTCTCCAAGGCCAAAAACACAGTATCAATAGGACTAGACAAAATCCTAGGTTAAACAACTTAAAACATGACCTAGCACACCCAATTGGATCCCTGTTTAACCACACTCTATGAACTTGCTATGCTCTGGTGGAATGGAGGACAGCAACAGTAATCCCTCTGCACAAAACAGGACCATCAACCGACCCTGGGAATTACAGGCACATAAGCTTGACTAGCCTCATCTGCAAAGCCATGGAAAGAATCATTATGGACCTTATTAACAAGGACATAGGTAATCTCCAAACTCTGGACCCAACCCAGTTTGGATTTGTTAAAGGTAGATCATGCCTGTTAAACACTGTTGAATTCTTCAAGAAAGTCACCATTGCCCTGGACAAGGGAAAGACAATGCATACCACCTATCTTGACCTATCCATGGCATTTGACACAATCCCCCCACTCAGGTATTATAGAGAAACTATTCCAATTGGGAATTAACTCCTACATTGTGTAATACTATTTTGAACTGTTACTGTGTTTGTTAGTATTTAATTCATGTAGTAATAATTTTAAATTGTAGAGTTTGTTAGTTTTTTACTAATTTTTTACTAATTTTTATTTTTACTTATGCTGGTTTTCTTTCATGTATTTACTTCTGTGGAGCTTTTCTCCCCGGGCCTCTACTGAAAATGGAAATATCTCCAGCTAGACTAGCCCGGTCAACAAATGTAAAATAAATAAAAATAAACATTACCAGATGAGTAGCCAACTGCCTCACTGACAGGACACATGTTGTCAAAGTGGGTGACTTCATCTCTAGCAAAAGACCAGGCTCAGTGGTGTATCACAGAGTTCTGTGCTGGGCCCCTTACTGTTTGGAATTAATTTTTCAGAAGTCCAGGCAAATGTGGATGGCCTGTGGCTGACCAGGTTCACTGAAGATTGTAAATTGGGAGCAATCACTGAGTCCCCCAATTATATTAATATACTGCAGACCGGGTTAATGCAGACAAGTGACTGGTGCCAAAGCCACAGATTAAAGCAAAATACAAAAAAATGCACTATTATTCCCTTTGGTAGAGCTGACATTCTGGCTAATTACATTATAGACAGCACCCCCTTAAGTACAGACCCAGCATTATGTGATCTGGGTTGATAGCAATCTGAACTTTGAGCATCATGTATCCACATTAGTAAGAAAATCCTTCTATGTGGCACATCTTATAAGGAAAGGCATCCCATCTAGATCTAAGGATGTTATAATTCCAATATACCCAGCCCTCATCAGACCAGTGCTCAAATACAGTGCTCCCTTTTGCATATACCTCACCAAACACCTGCAAAAATTAGAAAAACCATAGAGGTTTCTCATCAAGAAATTACAGGGAACACAAATCAAGTCTTACACAGAAACACTGAAAGCCCTGTTATTGTATTCTGTTTTCAACAGGTTGCTAGGGGGTGACCTGTGCTTGGCTTACAGGGAAGTCTCTGACCCAGCCCTGATGGAAGTGCTACACATTTGTAAATCAAACTGCATGAGGGTTATTTACTCCAGGGGATATTAACCTAGCCTCTGACATGATCGGGTCATGCTAGAGAGATAGGTACATCTCCCAGAGACTGCCACTTCTCTGGAACAAGCTTCCAGTTCATGTGAAACAGAGCTCTTCCCTGACCCTCATCAAAAGCAACCTAGATCAATAAATGGTGAACGCAAATTAATTCCTAAGGTGGTGGTCATGTCCCTCCTGTTCAGAGGAATTTGATATTAACTACAACAGACCCTTACCTCTGTGAACTTCACTCACCTAAACACCAACAACTGGGGCAATTCTAGATAAATATCGCAAGACTTGTAAGGGCTCCAGGGCCTAGTAACCTCCTATGAACCTATGAATCTATGAAAATAGATGAAAGACACAGATTATAAAAAGTAAATAAACCAAGAATGCTAGAAGACTGGTAAAACAGATGAACAAATTAATTAGTATTAGAGAAATTCAGTGGGGATGCAACAGAAGTAAATAGGATACGTTGCTGTGCACGTAAACTAATAATGGATAAACTGTTAGCAATGCAAATTAACAAAGTAAAGGAAGGAAACAAGTAGAATGCCACCCTGGAAGCACTGAATAGAGAAATCTGTAAAGCAATTAAAACAAGAAGAAACACTGTTAGAAAAATATAGGAAAGGGAACGGGTCAACAAAAATACTTACTAAGACAGGTGTGGTAAAAGCAATGCACAACATCAGGACTGATCGTACAATGCTGCAAATAATAAGCTAAATGTATCAGCACAGGCAGAAAAAAACTTAGAAAGTATACAGATAAATATAAAGGAAAAGTACAGAATAAGCAATTCAATATTGACCCAAAAAGGCTTTATAGAGAACAGGGAAACAAAGTAAAAGGAATAGAAACATCACCAAAAAAAGAAGAAACAGGCATATTTTGGATGTCGCAGTGGTGCAGCAGTAGTGTTCTCTTGTTCGGCTCTTGGCTGAGGTGCCTTCTGTGTGGAGCCTGCATGTCCTCCCTGCGTTTGTGTGGGTTTTCTCCGGGTGCTCTGGTTTCCTCCCATGTTACAAAGACATGTCTGGAGTGACTTTCCTGATAAACAAATGTTAAATAAAATATTTATGAAGACCCTGTTGAATATAACAAAGATGTTGAATCAAGAGAAAAATAAAAGAAGCACTAAGGATCTCTAGGGGGAAGATATGAAATAGGATGAAGTAACTGCAAGAAAAACTGGGACAAATTTAGGAAAAGCTCATAACCCTAAAACCTTAAGCACAGACACAATACCTAACTTCTGTTTAAAAGTATTAGCCGCTGTACATAAAGACTTAGCCCTAAGTAAGAATTACATATATGAGTATCTCAGACACCAACCTGGTTAATGACAGGAAAAATGCAGTTTGGATACAAACTAATTTGTAAAGAAAAGTCTGTGGGTTTAGGAGTTGGGGGGGGGGTGAGGAGAGGTAGGTGGACAGAGGAGTTCTAATTTTAAGGGGATGGAAGATTTGTTGTGCAGTTGCAGGTGAAGAAGGGATATGGCTAAGGTGAAGATCTGGTCAGAGAAGAAATGAGGTAAGAGTTAAGAGGGGCTAACTTAGTTCTGTGTACTAGCTGTGGAGTGGGGATCAGATTTTGGCCTTTTTCAGGTGTATATTTGTCAGGTGCTAGGAATGGGATTGCTGACAGCTTTTCTTACTTTCAGTTTCATAGGATTTACAGTTGGTCACAGAGGCACAAGATGAACCAGTCATGTTGCTGGAGGAGGTGTCGTGTGTTGGGCTGAAGTGACAGGGCAGCTGATTCATCAATCATGGATGAAGTCATGTGGAAGGTGTATGGTAGGGTAATATCTGCATTTGATGAGTTTGTGTTATAGTTGCCTGATGAGGAGAGAGAGTTTGGTTGGAGAAGTTGTTGCAGTACTCAGCTAAGGCTTGGATGAAGGGGAAGGCAGTTCAGTCAGTTAAGGTTGATTTGACTGCTATTAGCATATTTGCGTGGCTAGCAGATTTACAGGATATGACAAAGTCATGGGCAACAGCTCAAATGTTAAAAGGCTAGGGTTGAGTTAACGTTAGGAAGACTGATATATGGTTGCTGATGAAAGACAGCCTCTTACTGTGTTATTGATAGGTTTGCACTTATTGGAAGGGAATTCCATGGATTATACACTGTGGGTTACTTTGTCTGCATGGCTGTATAGTGGAGCATTTAGCTTGAATGAGTTGTTGGATTCATTAGTGTGGCAGTATGTTTATATTTTTCCTTCCTCAGTGGAGATATGGTTGTGCCATTCAAAATAAGACCAGGTGGGCAAGGGGGTGCAGATTGTGCTGCTGGTGGGTCTATATCATATTATTGAGGGTTCATTACCACAAACCATTGATCATCAAACTATAAACAGAGGATGTTCATTCCTGCGAACATTCAGTTCAACTAATTATTTTCTCCAGCCAAGTAGCAACTTGCCCAGCATTCAGACCGTCACACAAAGCACAGTATTTTAAAACCACCCAGGTGGGGGCCTGTGACCAACACCCACCTAACTATATATGCCAACTCTGGAATTGCACTACAATGGGGAAAAGGGCAAATTTCTGATTCTAGGCAAGTCATTACTTTCTCTGGAAGGTAATTTGTTGAACTGAACATTTGTGGAAGTGAACATTTGCTGTTTAAGGCCAGATGAACAAAGGTTCATAGTAATGAACCTTCGATAATATCATATAGACCCATTGCTGGAATGTAGGGATGACTCCATGTGTCCAGTGTTATGGGCCAGGAGGTTGCAGTTGTCGCATGGTGGGAGGCCAAAGGATTTAGTCTTTCTATCATGTGGTAGGAAGGAGATAGGTGACAATCAGTTTTTATGTTTGATAAAGAGGGCTTTTCAATGTTAGTTTTCTGGGAGAGAGGTTTTCTACCCACTTTTTTCAAATTGGTAGAGAACTGGATTTGGCGAAGTGATAAAGATGGCAGGCCATTGGTCTGCCATTGCCATTTTAACTTATATTAGATAAGTAAATTTTTATTATTTGTGATATTTGACTAATTTTTTTGTACGTAGAAAAGTGGTCATATTGGTCATTACTATGTTTGTTGGGCTGTGAAGCATGCTGTAATTAGGCCAGATGGAGGCAAGCTCAGGTTACAGTGATATGGGTGGACAGTAATCTGGCATGGTGTTAGAGGACTCAAATGGCACCAGCTTGAGGACGACTTAGCAGTTCAAATTAGAATCCCATGCATTTTAGTGGTCTACTTAGCAGATAACAATTTACAGGTTATTCTAAAATGGCAGTTAGTGTTTCAGGTTTCATGAGACTTGGCAAGCTTAAGGAGCAGGTTTCCTTCCATGACTATCATGTGGTCAGAAATTGTGCCATGCCTGTTTTGAAGTAATGCTGCTAGTTTTATGGTTATTGAATGCACTTGATGTTTTCTTAATCTTAAGTTTTCAAGGCACTTGAGACTCTTGGAGATTCATACTATAGATCATAGGGACTTTGATGGTAGGGATCCATTGTGGTTTAGGAAGGCTCGTATACATTTGAGTGATGTGGGGTTGGACCTGTTCATTGTGCACCTGTTATTGTGTTTGGAAAGCTTGGTGGAAGTCTTGCAGCAATTATTGAGGGGAAACAGCCTATATCAGGCTGATGGGCAGACAATAGGGGCTGACATGTCCCTTTTCTGTTCCTCCTCTAGTGTTTAGCAAGGTGGTTGGTTGTTTATTGAAGTGAGCAGTGTCACATTACCTTAAGGGGAAGTTTGAGTGAGTGAGCCGGTGAGGTAACACTGCTTACATCAAGGTGGGATGGAGGTGAGCAGGTGATGTTGCCTACTGTATTTTGTATTGCTTGAAGTCATGCATTACATTAATTAATACATTTATGATAATACATTTTGCGATTAATAATAGATTAATAAAGGTTGATTATCACATGTCACAATGGTGTTGTGTGTTTTTTCTTTGGGGGGGATCAAGACAAATAATAATCCTCCTTAAGACTGAACCCTCAAGCCATCCTAAGAACTATAGACCAAAAACTTCTCTTTCAGCAATATACTGTACAAATTATATACTGGAATTGTTGTAGGCAGAGGTTATATTCATTAAGAAAAAAATAATTATGGAAATATAACAAAAAGGTAACAAAAGAAATTCATATGGAACAAAGGTTTATTTGTTGATAAATAAAATTATAAGAGAGAAGAAAAAGTGGAAATTTTTAAGTATGATATGAATATATTACAAAAAAATGCTTTGGACAGCATCCCACATTCATGGATAAAAGAATGCTTGCAGATGTATAAATAACACCCTACTTTGATCAATTATATTACAGTGACCAGGAAAATGTGGCAAACTACTTTGCAGCTGGGCTATGACAAAGGGCATGTTATTATCACAGGGCTAACAATTTAAAGGGGGATATTCCAGGGTGATTCTTTGTCACTGCTGATCTTTTGTCTTGCCGTTAACCCATTAAATTGTTTGCTTAACAGATTAGGCTATGCTTATAACTTGGCCTCCAGAAATCAGCCTTGTTTAAAGGCTTCTCTTCTACTTTTTGTGGATTCCCTAAAACTGTGAAGATCATTAGACGAGAAGTTGAAAGCACAATTGCAAATTGTTAAAACTTTCTCTGATATAAGAATGACATTTGGTCTTGATAAATGTGCGAAAGTGACATTTAAGAAAGGAAAGCTATGGCACAAAGAAAATATCATCATAGGACAGGAATGTGATAAAAGGAACTTGAGCAGGAGGGAGTGTGTAAATATTTGGGAATAGATGAAAGGTCAACAATAAAACATGAGCAAATGAAAATAAAGTTCAGCAAGGAATACTTCAGAAGACTAAAACTAATAGTGAAAACTGCCACAACAGCTAGGAATAAAGTCCAAATTACAAATCAATTTGTTTTTCTTTTCTAACTTACAGTTTTGGGGTGAGTGACTGACCCCAAAAAGTACTGGATTAATTGAACACAAAAAAAGAAAAAATGCTTCTTGCTTAGCAAATTATATATTTAAGTCAGTTTATACCAAGATTATGTATTCTGCTCTATGAAGGAGGTATGGGCCTGCTTGAAACTGACTAAACTGCTGACTTCATCACTTCCAAACATACTGAACATTTTAAAACATGAGGGGTCAAAGTCTAAGATGACTTCTTCACTGAGTTTAGCAGAAGCATTTTGGTATCAACCAGAAATGGAAATCAAGTTAGAAATAGACAAAAATCAGACAGTAAATGAATGTGCTAAAAAACAAAAAGAATATAAGGGTAAGGATCAGATGAGAATGGACAAAGAAAGGAAAATCCACAATATAGTGGCAAGTACAGAGATCTCATGGAAAAACCTCATGTTCACCAAAATTTGATGCAAGAACAGTTAAGAACAGGTGAACTGAATCCAAAAGATGAAAGGCAAATTATGGTGGCCCAGGAGAGTGAGCTACATGCATACTGGTTTATAAAGTTCATTGAACATGTCAGGGAAACAGACAAATGTAGGTTCTATAAAACATAACTGCAAACAGTCAAACATCCTGCTACTGGGTGTGATACACTCAGGGCAGTGGACCTGTATACTGAAAGACACAATAATGTGGCAAGACTGTTGCATTAGGGATTGTGCAGTATCGAGGTACCTGAGAAGCACTGGAAATATGAACTGCAAAGCATTGCAGAGAATGATGAAGTTTATATCAAATGGGTTCACCCATTACTAACAGTTCAAAAACAGATGCAAGAAAAACAGATATAGTAGTACATGAAAAAAGACAAAAGTAACACTGATAATTGAAATTGATATAATCAGTGATTACAGTGTCTAAAATACAGAGAGGTACAATGGAATACAATATCAGGATTTGCAGGAAGAAATAAAAGCAATGTGGATGAAAGATACCAAGACAGTTCCAAAAGAAGTAGTAGCAACAGGTTTAATAAACAATAATTTACACTTATATTTAAATCTGCTGCCAACACATGTAACCCATATGCATTACAGAAGGAGGGAGTTCTAAGCACATTGTAACTGCTGAGAAGAGCACTTTAACATCAAAGACTGAAACAATACTGATTTCATGAACTCTAATCATACCTTGACTTAGGAATGGGATCCATTTTTATCATGTAATAAAATGCCGCGGTGGTACGGCGGTAGCGCTGTTACCACACAGCAAGAGGTTCTCCCGTTCGATTCTCGGCTGAGCTTGGGAGTGCCTTCTGTGTGGAGTCTGCATATCCTCTCTGTGGTTGGGTAGTGTTTGAAAGACATGTGTGTGTAAATGGGCGTGCCTTTGTTGAAGGTTGAGCATCGAGCTGGCACCTTGGTGTTTCATAAAAATCTACTGCCAATCATTAGCAGACCGGAGTTCTGCTGTGGCAACCCCTTACTGGGAAAAGCCGAAAGACAAACAACAACAACAACATTAGAAAACCAAAATACTTTGAGTAATTAAACCAATGGAAAGCACTTTCTATGGTCCAGGAGTGCTTTTGTATGTACAATGGTTTGCAGCTGCAGTATTTAGGTTTACAGAAACACTTGGTTAACATGAGTTAATGGAGAGAGTTCACTAAAGAATAGCAGGTGGCTTTTTCAGACAGACAACTGCAAATGCAATGGCAGCGGCACATGCTCACAACAATTTATACAAGCTAAGTGGTGAAGGACATGTTAGTTTCTGGAAAGTTAATGACTGGGAATTGGAATGGATGGCATAGATTGTGAATAGGGAATGAAAGGAGGCATGTATATTTACTTAGGTAGGTAGCTGAGGCTTGCTAACCAGGATTGTGAGTTGGTAGAAGACCCTTTTCAACCAGTGTCTAGCCATACAGGTACACAACACACACACACACACACACACACACACACACACACACACACACACACACACACACACACACACACACACACACACACACACACACACACACACACACACACACACACACACACACACACACACACACACACACACACACACACACACATGGTAGACAGTATTTGAAAAGGTTAGAGTAAAACAACTTGTGCTTCGAAACATATATTGGCAATTTTGAATGAGTTATGAATTTATAAAGTACATGTTAAAAGTTTTAGAAAGATTATAATGTATAACTTGGAAATCATTATTATAAAGGCTTAATGATTGTACTTTTCTTAAAACCGCTACATTTTTAATCTTTCATTATGTATACCTTTAAGTATTTTCTTAACTGCAAGCTAGGCAGGAAAGCTGTTCCAAGAGACAGAGGCAAGCTTTTTGAAAGATTTCTCACAGATGGTTAAAGAAAAATGAGGTCTTTTTAGTTTAATGTATGAGTTGTCATGGAGTGAATAGGATGAATTATGAATGGATAATATGTTGGTCAGAGAGGGCAGTATGTATCACAGACCTGTTTAAATGGAAGTGAATTGAGCAAGTAGGATCAGTGGCAGTTGGTGACTTCAAATTAAAGGGGGGCTGCAGAAGACAGCTGAATGGGTGGGGCCAATGGGAATGTGGTGTGGCCAACTAGAAAGGGATGGAACTATGCTCAAAACCACAACAACTGGAACTTTAATTAAATACGCTGCCCTGGGTACCAAACCATCATATCGGGAGTCCAATCAAGACAAAATGAAGTGTAGAAGAAAAAATATTTCAATGCATTGGCTACATGACATCTTACTTAATATCTAGATGGAAACACAAAGGTTGTGAGGCATGAAAAAATAAATTACTTTTTAAATACATTACTGGAATGCCACTCAAAATCAAGCATTAAAAAACAAGCAGCACTCAACTCAAACCACTTCTCCTTGTAGTGCAATTCCAATTATAATTTATATTCAGCTTTATAAAATTACCAAGTAACATGCTGAAAGTAGCAATCTCTGTGATATCATCACTTGTAAAAATGTTTCTTAACCAAAAAGACCTGCTGCCTGACAACAACTATCTACTTGCTTCATGGGGAAGACATGATCAAAGTAAAACATGAACAGCAAACAAGAAACAAGCTCAAGATAAATTACTTAAAGGATTACTGCACAGGTTATGGAACACACATGATAGATTGGCATTCTGTTTAGTTTACATGTAAAGCCTGCAAAGATGACTGCAAGTCTCCAATAAATGTAATGAGCTTCTTAAAATACTGTAATCCTGTCCTTTATTACAAATACTGTCATATGCATTTCATTACCTAAGGTTTATACATTATCTAGTTATGTAAATATTCTCTGCATAGCAACAACAAAAAAGGCTTTCAATGTTGGTAATTCTTTAACGGTATGCTTATTAAAGATTACTTGCATTTTACAATCTCCGAAAAGCTTACTTGATGGTCATTACAGCATTGTTACTTAAACACAGAGCAACAGGGCACTGCAACAGCATGCATTTTCTGAAAAAGCATAAATCAAAACAATATGACAGAAAACTAGAACATTCTGCAAAATCAAGGACAGATGAAAAGCCACTGCCGTACTTGTGTCTACCTTGGATGGGGGAATACTCTGCACACTTACACTGCATAACTGCTCCTTGCCTTGCTTGGACACATCCAGAGTCACTACATGGGGGAGTGGGGTGCAACAAGTATGTCACAATTTGAAATGTCTCTGGCTGATGGTGATGGCTCTGACACTCATACCTCTCAACTACAGAGCAAGAAATCTGGACAAAGCCATACATAGAAGTGGGACACAGGCCCAAAAATAAGGACAATTTTTAAATATTGCTCTTATATACTTAGAAAGATAATAGAATAGTAGTAGGTCTTGGATTAGTATGAATTTTCTGAAGGGTATGAAATCTGAAACTCAAATGTCTGCCATTATTTTTCTAACTTCAGTCATTAATGATTTGCCACTAATTTGCCAGAAAACCACAATTTTATGAAAAACAGACGAAAAATGTGATGCAAAAATATAAAATTGCCACACAATACAGCTGGGAACCTGTCAAAGAAGGGAGACCTTTTTAATATTAGTACTGTTAACTTGAGCAACTGACAAAATTAGAGAATCTACATGCATTTCTGAAATAAAAGTAATCTATAACTCTGATCATTACAGTTATTTATAATTTTAAACCCTCCACGTTTTCTTCCAAAATTGCTATTTTGCGGAGGGATTATTAGGGGGAAAGCAACATTTTGAGCCAAAATTGGGGACAGTTGAGAGGTTTGGATATTCCTAATTCTATATAGCGATTTGCATGTACCTCTCAACCTCTTAATGCAGGAAATCTGGACAAGGCCAAGTATATTGGGGGGAACAATACATACAAACAATACTAAAAATTGGTCTTGTATAAATTTAAGACAGTTGATAGAATAACAGGTCTTAGCATGCATTTTTTCTGAAGGTCATGGCATCTGAAACTTAATGTCTGTCATTATTAAGTGACTTCATTCCTAAATGATTTGCAAGAAAACCACAAATTTTATGAGGAACAAACCAAAAATAAAAAGCAAAAATCTATTCATTCTGCAAAAATCTGGTGAGTTGAGAGGTATAGTTTAGCCAGGCCTGTCTAAATTTGCTGCCCTTCCCCCCTCACAAAATAATGGTCGAATGGAGCCACCTCCCTGCAGCCATTCCAATGTCCCATTCCTTGGTTATTTTGCCCCATTTACCATAAACACTGTAATGTGCATACTGCTTTCCTTCTGCAATGATTTGGATTTAATTTGAAAGTTTTATTTTACATTTTACAACACAAACACTTAATAGATATTTGCTAAACAAAGCAATGCAGTCTCACAATGAAAATAGACTTGGCATTAAAACTTCTCTGCCCTTGAAACTCTTTCATTGAAGCAGCATTGAAACCAACATTCAAAGAAAATACATTTTGCCAGTGACGGATAAAGATTAACTTTGGGCTGTTTTCAAATCACAAGCCCCTTGCACACAAAATATACACGTGCTTTTTGATACACCTTCCTGATTATATTAAATTATATTCCTTCTACAATACAGTACAGTTGTTAGAGAGTGTTTTAAATGTATTGTTTTGAACATTTTTCCAAAAAACAATGAAACAAAATGCATGCACCAACTGCCTTATTCAGAACATCTCCATCATAAAAGTCTACTCAAAATTCTACAGTCCACCAGTGTCAATAAATATGCACAATCTCTGAAGTAGTAAAAGTCATCTAAATAATTCCAACATTAAAGAAATCTGTAACTAATGAAGAGGTTGCTGCTAGCAAACAACTTTATATTTCGTTGTTTCATCTACAAGTAAAGTGCCTGTTGCCCTTCAGGAATAAATTGTCTATGTTACATTAAAAAAATAAGCTAGTAATATTGCAATAGGGAATGGATGACAACAGTTTCATTGTTACTAGGTATCTTCGCCAAAAAGGACTGCAGCATCCACCCCCCTTTACAAGACAGTACAGTATCAGCAATGCATATACCTAATGTGGGAGTAGAACCCATAGCATTCTGCATCAAAAGTACACTACCTGTTGTACTATTAACAATTCAAGCAGACTCAGCATAAGTAGCACTAAACTTTAGTTCCCCTGCATGTCTCAGCTCCTTGTAAAATCTACTCGACACTCAGCTGTATCTCTGAACTTTGCAGCACAAGAAATCTGGAAAAAGACAACATTTATCGGGGGGGGGGGGGCAAAAGCCCAAAAACCAGGAACTCATTTTAAACATTGCTTGTATAATGTTGGAAAGTTGCTAGAATAGGATGCTGTGTTACCACCATACATTTTACTGCCAAGTCTTGAAATCAGGACCCTGTGCAAAACAATCAGAGAAACATACCACTATGCCAAAGCAGCTGTTTTGTGAACATAGCTCTCAACCTCTTAACAAAAGACACCTGGACAAAGCCAGTAATGGGGGAATACAGCCCCCAAACATATTCAGTGAATTCAGTTCTCGACCGTAACACAAAAAACCTGGATGAAACCAATAATGGGGGAATACAGTCAAAAATAGTGAGAAATTTCAAATATATAATCTTATAAACTAAGAAAATTGCTAGAATAAAGAGTTTTGTGTTACCATGTACTTTCTGAAGAATATGAAGTCTGAAATTCAAATGCCTGTTATTTTTATTTAACATGTTAACCAGGAAAGTCTGAATTGGAACAAAAGCCAACTTTTAGCAGAGCAGGGAGAAACAATCCAGACATATAGACTCCACACAGAAGGCACCCTAGCCAAGAATCAAACCAGAGAACCTGTAGCTGTCAGGCAACAATGCTACCAGTGCACCACTGTACTACTGACTTTGCAAGGATAAACAAACATTCAGAAATCACAGATTTTATGAGGAACAGAACAAATATGAGGCAAAAATCAGTTTTTATTTACAAATGGTGATGGGTAAGGAAGTCAGGCCCTTGCTACCTGCACTAAAGGTACAGGGTTCAAGCCTGACCTCTCTAGCCACCAGCAAGGGCCTGACTTCCCTACCCATCACCATTTCTACACACACACACACACACACACACACACACACACACACACACACACACATACACATGTTTCTTAAACCAAATTGGCAGCATAATAAAAGCAAACTATGAATGGCAGCTCCTTAAACCAAATTGGCAGCATAATAAAAGCAAACTATGAATGGCAGCTCCTGCAAAATCACACAAACAAACACACACCAGCTCCTTAAACCAAATCCACAGCATACTAAAAGCAAACTATGAATGGTAGCTCCTTAAACCAAATCAGCAGCATAATAAAAGCAAAAGGTAAATGGGTGATCCTAATGATTTTGGAGTGATGCGCTAGCTCTAAGATACTTGGTAAAGCATTTAAACACTGGAGTTTAATCAAACCATGATTATTATTTGTTAGATGCTTAAGGGATAGTTCTTATCTAGTGGACTGTAATAAGATGGAAGCTGTAGAATGAAGATCTTGCTGAGTGCTTTCAATTTCCTCTGTTTGAGGAATATGCATTTGGTTTGGCTACTAGGTATTGCGGCTTCCATGGGTTGTGTTGAATTTTTTCTGAGGTATTCTCCCTGAAGGCACAGTACTGACTTGTTTGGGTAATATCAGCTGTATGTCCCTAAATTCTTACTTCTTGTAAAGAGTAGAAGTCCACTCTATTCCACTAAAGTTGAATGATTACTATTATTTAATTATACTGTTTGCATGTTTTAATTCCATATGTTGTTCTTGATATGTGCATCATTGTTTTTCTCATATTTCTTATTCAAACAATAAAAATGCAATAAATACAAAACAGGTTGCAGCTATAATAGCCTAATAAATTTCATGGCAAATATTTTAGCCTTTACATACGTGCTGCTCTGGACCACTCAAATGTTTGCCAACTTTCTATATTCCAAGTGCTTTGTCACATGTTGTCTTTGACTCAGCTGAAGCTGTTACCTCCCCTCCATCTACTGCAGCTACCACTCCTGGTAGGGATCCTTCTCAGTGGAGGAGTCAGTGGTCTGGAATCATTTGAAGAA